>NC_081546.1:5312295-5315893 GCF_901000735.1 Corylus avellana | reverse complement strand
GCCAATGGTGAAATATTTTTTACTTTTTTATTATTTTTAAAGTATAAATAATATTTTATTATTATTTATATAAATGAGACAGATGTTTCATTTATGGCTTTAAGGTTTCTCTAAAGAGATCTTAGGCCATTAACTAGAGGATCCTATTCTCACTAGACAAGCCTACAATTGAAAGTGGAGATGGTAATTAATGGCAATTAAAGGATTATGGTACCTGGATAAGATGGCGCATGTTGTATCACATTAGGCAAATCAAAGTTGACGCCTTTAGTTGAAGGGTACTTGGAAATGATCATGTTCAGGGTTGCTCCAGTGCCTCCAGCAACATCAACCAGCATTGATACTCCCTCAAATCCTTTGTATGTCTCAAGAATTTTTTTCATGGTTATTTCGGAGAGATCAGCCATAGCCTTGTTAAAAATTTTGTTCAATTTTGGATCATTTTCCAGGTATTGGACGCCGGAGATCCCATAGACCTTTTCATGTAGATCTAGATTACCTTCTTCAAGAATACCATCCTTAAGATGTCGCCTATAATTACAAAATGAATGCCAAAACAGTTTTGAGTGTTGTATATATATCGTTGGAAGACAAGATCAGTGATATATATAGACAGTGTGAGATATATATATATATATATATATATATATATACGTTCAATAGTTGCATATACGTACATACCAAAGCTCTGCTGTATTTGGTTGAGAATGAAGTAATGCCATGGAACTTAGGAGGCCGCCATCTTCATTTTGAGCAAAGAATTTGCCAGCCGGTGAGAGTCCATAAAGTCTCTCAACCCTTCCATCTTCGCATGTGCGCATAGAGCAAGTAAGAAGTGAGTACGTGGCAAGTAAACGGAGCATGCGGTCAAGCAGAGAAGGGGTGTCGGGGTTTTTTGTGGGCAGCTGAGAAGCAATCTCAGAGGTCGACACGTAAGCATCGCTGTTTGCCCGAAGACTAGCAATTGTGTCGAACAGGTTGAGCTCAATGGCAGCGGTCAACACCATGGGAAAGATTTGAGAGGTGGACACGTGCATGGCATAGAGACATGCATTGTCGTCTTCTTTGTTAATGGACTGGTTTTCTGTGGAAGCCATATTTTTAGTAACTAATTTGCTTCTTCGATTTTCCAGGCCGGGTGTTGTTTGTTGTATTTGTAGTTCAAAAATGCAGACTGCATGCCGTGATCGGGACGACATGCTGTCGCCACGTACGTCGCAGCACGTTCATTTTGGCTGCGCCGATAAAAGTCGTCATTAATTAACGTTGGACTTTTTCGCCTGAGCAGCAAAAATTAATGATCAACATTGATGGACTTTTCGGCTGAGCAGCTAAAACTGGGATCAGGATCAATCTCAGCCCTTAGATGAATCTAAGGGTTCAAAATATTTCAATCTCAAAACTCAAACACAAACACAACTACACATGATTTTATAGCAAATTTAAATTAAAAAATTAATTATTTATTTATTTTAAAAACAAAATGAAAGAAAAACAAGGGGGGGCTCCGCCTAGATCCGCCCATCTGGGGGTGGCGCGTGGCCACCCCTAGGCCATGGGGTGGCCATGCGGCCACCCCCAGCAAATCTGGGGGTGGCGCGAGGCCACCCTTTGGCCATTGGTAGCCGTACAGCTAGGGCTGTTAAGTGAGTGAAGCGTCTCGCGAGCAAGCTCGGGCTCGGCTCGCATAAGCTCGGCTCGTACTCGACTCGAATATTAAATGAAGCGCTTTGTGAATACAAATCCTGGTTCGAATATTAAATGAAACAAGCTCGGCTCGACTCGGATAAGCTCATGAGCTCGGCTCGTATAAGGCTCGCATCGCTTATTAGGCTCGGCTCGTATATTTTTTATCAAGTAACAAATAACAATATATAATCAACATTACTTATTTACTCAATAATAACAAATATATTATATACCTTTGTTTTTTTTTTTGTTTTTTTATTTATGCATATGTGTGTGTGTATATATATATATATATATATATATATTAATAACTATTTTTTAAAATTTTAGTTGATTATGTTAGTTGATTATGTATGGAATTGTGAGGTGGAAATTAATATGTTATATTTGTTTAATGTTCTTTAACATTTTAGTTGATTCTGTATGGATGATTGTAATGTTGGGATTATTTTGTTATGTTTGTTTAATGTTCTTTAGCATTTTAGTTGATTTTGTTAGTTTTAATTGTAAGGTTGACATTAATCTGTTATGTTTGTTAATGTTCTTTAGTATTTTAAGGTGCAAAATATTCTGTATGGATAATTTTTGTAATCTAATACACTTAAATTACCAAAAAAAAATAAAAAAACAGTCGAGCTCGAGCTCAAGCAAAATTGACGAGCTCGAGCTTGAGCTCGAACAGGGTTCCAACCCTGTCGAGCCGAGCTCGAGCAGCAAAGTCGAGCTCGAGCCTGGCCCCAAAATAAATGAGCCGAGCCTGGACAGCCCAAGCTCGGCTCGTTTACACCCCTGCGTACAGCCACCCCCATGGCCTAGGAGTGGCCTCGCGCCACCCATGGGATGGCCACCGGAGCCGTCCCATGAGGTGGCTTCTCCTCCACTTATTATTTTTTTTTAAAAAAATAAATCAATAAATGTTTTTATTATTTATAATCAGGTGTGATAGGTTTATTTTTGTGTTTTGTGTTCCTAAATGACTTTAGACCCTTGGATGTTTTGGATGGCTAAGATCTCAAAAAATGAGATTCTCCAATTGAGAGCAATTGGAGGGGATCCTGATCCCTAAAGCTGACGGCAGCCTTAGGCCCGAATAAAAAAGCTACTCGATCGTTAAAAATGCTGAAAATAATATTTTAATAACCACTTGTCCTATACTAGCTACTAGCATAGAATCCGCGCCATGCATAAGATTATTCATTATAATTTGATAGGAGTTTAGAGTGAGAGAGACTGGCGTGATTTAGGGTGAGAGATAAATATGAGTTAATAAAACGAAAGATCAAAAAGAATTAATTAAGGAAAAATTGTATTTTAATAAAGGGAGAGATATTAATGCATTTAAGACACTTACCCTTGGATTGGATTAATTAACACTAAGTATAGCTAGTCCTTTGTTTGGTAACACTCTATTCCTGGGAATAGTCTATTCCCATGGGACTATGGATTAATTGTGTAAATTGCCACAAAAAACCCCACTTGTAGGATTAAATTTCGTTCTCTCTCTTTGATTCTTCTATATTTCTCTCTCTCTATATATATATATATATATATATATATATATATAGGATTTGGCTTACATGCTGTTATTATGCTGTAGTTAAATCAACGGTTAAGATTAAATTTTTCAAAATTTCTTTTCATTTTCTCTCTCTTATTAAATGCTTCTAAAAGTAAGTCAACTTTAAAATTCAATCTTAACCGTTGATTCAACTACAGCATATATGCTGTTATTAAAATAACAGCATGTAAGCTGGATCCATATACATACATATCTCCGTTTCTCTTTTTTCCGTCTCTATATTTCGTTATCTCTATTTTCTTATCTCTCTTTCTATTTTCTCTCTGATTCTTCTGGTACAATTTTTCTGCAAGTGCAAACGAATTTTTTTTTTTTCTATATGCCGTCTCC
>NC_081546.1:5224824-5312195 GCF_901000735.1 Corylus avellana | reverse complement strand
CCACCCCATACCAGCCGGTCGGCCACCCCATGGCCCGAAGGGGGTGGTCTGACCGCCCCCAACGGCCAAACTAAAAAAAATAAAAAAAGCCACCCCAGGCCAATGGTGGGTCCGGCCACCCCCTATAGGGTAGCTGGATACCCCTTAGTTTTTTTAAAATAGTTTTTACTTTTTTATTATTTTAATTTTTAATTATTTTTTAAGTATAAATAATATTTTATTATTATTTATATTAATAGGACAGATGTCCCATTCTTGACCATTAACTGGATATTCTCCAGTCCATTTTGGACTGGAGAGGATCCTATTTCTGTCTAGTGTGCATGTTAGCTAAGACGATTCATTAATGACATATTCGCACAACTACTTTAAAAATCCAGAAGATTATGACAAATAATTAACTATATATTAACAAACAAATTAACAAAAAAACGAGTTGACCCGTGCACTGTAACGTTACACTTCCTGTGATACCCCAAAAACTTAATCCCATTTGGGAAGGTGAATTGTCCACTCTAAATTAGTAGATTATAAAAGCACTCATGGGTTCCAAGATTCACGTTGATTATGTTAGATCTCAAAAATTGGCTTCATTCAGTGATCAAAACATAGGTTTTAAAACGTTTCAACACCTTTGTGTTTTGGTGTAAAAGTTTAAGTCTTTGTATGTAATTTATAAATCTGATATACATGTACCGTCACCTAGCCGTGCTAACGAATTTCGCGAAAAGACTTCATCATTCAACCAAAGAGAACTGTCATCTGATGTGTCACCAGGTCGTGCTTATGCTGGCTATTCCAGTCAACTCCCAAAAGCACTGTCACCTGAAGCATCAGCTAGCCTTACGTGCTTATGCTGATGGACGTGAGACTTCCAGAGAGCTTCATGTCCTAAGCCGTCACTTGATCGATCGTGCTTATGCTGAGAATTCTAAAGGATTTCTAGAGAGCACTGTCACCTGAATCGTCCTTATGCCCCTGGGTTTTTCAAAAGACTTGGTAATGAAACCCTAGTAGCGTCCTTACGGTTTTAAGGTCATCCTTACACTGCGACATCTGTTGCACTATGTTGAAGACATTTTTGAGTGTTTTTTCTTCATCCCATGAATACTTAAGGATGCTCTATCTCTAAGGTTAAGCATATATATTAAGATCAACCACATTCTAGAACCTTTGTAGAGGTTGCTTTTGCTTCACCATTGTTGAGCTAAGAATTTAAAGTTTCTTTATGAAAAGTCATTTTTGTGGGACTTAACACCCATGACTGTATTTTATAAACAACTAATTAACTATGTGGGTTACTTATATTTCCAATATGAGATCAGGTGTTACAAACTCCCCCTTCCCCTACTCCCCCTTAAAACCCGGCCCTCAAGTCCTTGTTAGAGTCACATCATGCGGTGTTAACAATAACGCATGGCAGTATTAGATGGCTCTGATATCATTTGTAACAACCCAAAGAGAAGTGCTAGCCACATATGCATTATCACCTCAATAAAATCTAATTTCACCTAATGAGTAAGCAGTGTGAGATTCAGTACTTATAACTGTCCTTTATAAACCATCACTCTTTGTGGACTACTCATCTTCCTAATGTGGGAACAGAGTGTTACATGGTATATATATCTTTGTTTTTCAAGCCAAGTATGCCAAAGACTTTGTAAAAAAGTTTGGGTTGGATGGGAAGAGCCATATCCGAACTCTCTCTCTCTCTCTTTCTCACTCTAGGGCTGCTAGTAGCGAGCAAAAGTAGCATGGATTAGGGCTCCTTAGGGTTCTACACAATATTTCTAAATAGTCTAGCTTTGTGTCTGTTTATGTTGGTTTAGTGAGCTTCTTTGTGTTTGTTTTGACTTATCTGGTTTTTTCGAGCAATTCAGGTTTGGGATGTTATGTGGTGTTGGGCCTCCAAATATGGGGATCTTGCTTGGGTTGAAAAAACGGCTGACAAAGGGAAGGATACGGAAAATTCAAATTCAAAATCTGCGGAGGTTAAGGAGCAAAAGTCCAGGCCTGAATCTGGGGGATTTTTATTTGGACATTTTAACTCCAAAAAAACAGCAGAGGGTAGTGATTTGGAAGGTGCAAAAAAGGATGAGGCAGTGGACAAAAGGGGTGGCCCAGGGGGAGTCTCTAGAAATGCACGTGGCATTCATAAGATTGGACAGAGGGTGCATGAGCCATTGGGCCAGGCTGGTCCAAAAGTGGCTGAAATTGCTTCTATTTTAGCACAGCATTTCAAGGCCTACGAAGATGAACCTCCAACAAAGAAAAGGCAGCATGATGAAGCGGCGAGAGAGATGGTCGATGGTTTGGTCTGTATGGCTGTTGATAATGCAAGCCTGGATAAAGAGACGAAGGAGGCGGACTTTGCTTCGAACTCTGAAAACTGTAACACTAAAATGGCGACTGCTGGCGAACAGCCCCGCTGCCCATTATGAGTCTTTTAAGTTGGAACTGTCGGGGGCTTGGGAACCCCCAGGCAGTTCGAGACCTTTGCCGTTTGGTGAGGGAGAAGAAGCCCAAATTGGTTTTCTTAATGGAAACCAAGTTACCATCACATCGGATGGAGGCTATAAAAGTCAAGACTGGTTTTGGTAGCATCTTTGTTGTAGACAGTGTGGGGCGTAGTGGCGGACTAGCGTTAATGTGGAGTGAGGAAATCACTGTGGACATTCAGAATTATAGCCACCACCACGTTAATGCAAAGGTTCTAACGGAAGCTAATGGGAAACCATGGATATTTACGGGGTTTTATGGGCAGCCGAATGTAGGGAAGCGACATGAAGCGTGGAATCTTCTTCACCACCTACATTCGCTATCCTTGGCATCTTGGCTTTGTGTCGGTGATTTTAATGAAATCACTAAGGACTCCGAAAAATTTAGGGGAACCCAAAAACCAAGATGGCAAATGAGAGAATTTTGTGAAACCTTAAGTCATTGTCAATTGCACGACCTTGGCTACACAGGAGCTCAATGTACTTGGTGCAATATGCGGTAAGGAGGGGATTTTGTAATAGAAAGATTGGATAGGGCCTTGGCAACAAAGGAGTGGAAGGAAGAGTATCCAGTGAGGGTGGTGGAGGTCTTAGCCAATCGTAGCTCTGATCATACTCCTTTGTTCATCAAATTCAGTAAGCCTTTAAGGAGGAATCGGTACTGGCACAAGACTTTCTGATTTGAGGCGGTGTGGAATGGGAAGGAGAAGCCCACAACAATAATTCAACAAGTCTGGAGGGCAGTGAATAGAGGGACCACTGCATGGCAGAGGATGAGGCAAAAGTTGTCACGTAGCAAAGCTGAATTGACGAAGTGGGCTATGGGAAACAGCAGGCCGGTGAAGGGACTTATTAAGTTAAAAACATGAGAAATAGCCCAAATACAGTCGAAGGAAGGGATCTTGAATGTACAAAAATTGGGGCTGCTCCAACAAGAAGTTAATACCTTAATTGCCCAGTATGAGCTTTATCTACGGCAACGGGCAAAAATGGAGTGGTTGAAGGCGGGGGATAGAAACTCCAAATTTTTCCATGCATGTATCAATCAACGTAGACGAGCTAATAAAATTAATTTTATTTTTGATGAAGCAGGTTCACTACATTCATCTCTGGAGGAAATAGAAGAGGTGTTTATTGATTATTATGAGGGACTTTTTACGACATCCAACCCAAGTGGTATAGCACAGTGTCTTGATTGTCTGGCAAGGTGGGTAACCCCAAAGATGAATGGGCAATTGAGAGGCGAACTCACCATTGATGAAATTAGAGCAGCGGTTCAGCAAATGGCACCTCTAAAGTCACCGGGTCCGGATGGATTCCCAGTGTGCTTTTATCAACAGAATTGGATGGAGGTGGGTAATGAGGTATGTTCTGCTGTTTTGGATTTCTTTGCGACTGGGAAATTGGATACGACTATAAACCATACTCATATAGCCTTAATTCCAAAAACCAAAAATTCGACCCGGGTGACGGAATTTCGGCCTATTAGCCTTTGCAATGTGACAAAATAGTGTCCAAAGTATTGGCTAATAGGTTGAAAAGTATTCTTCCTTTCATTATTTTCAGCAATCAGAGTGCATTAATTCCAGGGAGGTTAATTTCTGATAACATATTGGTGGCATACGAGACTTTACACACTATGCACTCGCGTATGTGGGGTAAGGAGGGATATATGGCCATCAAACTGGATATGAGTAAGGCTTATGACAGGGTGGAATGACCCTTTTTGAAAGAAGCGATGCTACGGATGGGTTTTGACCCTAGGTGGGTAGCTTTGATTATGGAATGTATTACTACGGTCACTTATTCGATTCTTGTCAATGGACAGCCAGTGGGACATATTCGCCATACTAGAGGATTACGACAAGGGGACCCTCTTTCCCCTTATTTGTTTCTCCTCTGTGCAGAAGTTCTGAGTTCCCAATTTCAGTTAGCTGAGTGAAGGGGGTTACTTCGAGGTGTTCCTACATCTTAGAGAGGGCCTCGATTAAATCACTTATTTTTTGCTGATGATAGCCTATTGTTTTGTAAGGCTTCTGTGACTGAATGGCAGGTGTTGACTGGGTGTTTGATGCTTATGAAAGGGCTTCCGGGCAGAGACTCAATAAAGACAAGACATCGGTTTTCTTTAGCCGAAATACTAGCTCAGGATCACGCACGGAGCTGTTGCAATTGGTAGGGATTCCGGCCTCCAAACGGTATGATCATTACTTGGGTTTACCAGCTCTAGCTGCTAAATCCCGAGTTAGTGAATTTCGAAATATTACTGATAGAGTCAAAAAGCGAATAAATGATTGAAAGAATAAATTTCTCTCCCAGGCGGGAAAGGAGGTGTTGTTGAAAGCCGTGATCCAGGCTATACCAACTTATTGTATGAGTGCATTTTTATTGCCTAAGGAATTGTGTCGGGAAATTAACTCCTCTATGCAGAAATTCCGATGGGGACACAAGGAAAATGAGAGGAAAATACACTGAATGAGTTGGGAGAAATTGGGCTTAGCAAAGACACAAAGAGGTATGGGTTTTCGTGACCTTCTTTCTTTTAATAAGGCCCTCCTTGCAAAGCAAGGATGGAGACTTGTGCAAGACCCCAACAGCTTGGTATGGAGGATTTTTAAAGCAAAATATTACCATGGAGGCTCTTTTTTGGAAGCCAAAAAGGGGAGCCGTCCATCGTTCGCTTGGCGGAGTTTGCTGGCTGCCCGGGAACTTCTAAAGGAAAGGTTGCAATGGCGAGTGGGGAACGGACCGTTAATAAATATTCGGAGAGACAAATGGATACCTCGGCCGACATCGTTTGCAATACAATCCCCTTGCTCACAATTGTCAAATGAAGCAAAGGTTGAGGAGTTAATTGATGTCCGAACAAGGAGTTGGAATGTTCCCTTTATTGAGACTAATTTTATTGCAGTTGAAGAAGCACTAATCTGTAAGTTACCTCTAAGTATGGGCAGCCTGATCGTCTTTTTTGGAGAGCTACCACGACTGGTGTTTTTACGGTGCGGAGTGCTTACCATATGGAAAAGGAGAGGCAGGCTAGGCGGTATGGAGAAGGCTCTGTTCCATCAGGTCCAAACCCTTTATGGAAAACCATATAGGGATTGGCGATTCCCAACTCAGCTAAGGTTTTTGTATGGAAGGCGTGTTAGAACATTTTGCCAACCAAAGAAAATCTTCTCAAGCGGGAGGTGATTAAGGAAGATAGCTGCATTTTCTGCAAGAAGGAGACGGAAACAGCTTGCCATATTTTATGGGAGTGCCCTTCAGCCGTTGATGTTTGGAGTGCAAGTGGGCGTCGAATGGAGGCTCTTATCGCTCGTTGCCCCAAGGATGAACTCAATTTGGCGGTGTTGATTGCACAACAGATATGGGCTCGTCGAAATGAGGTGGTGCATGGGGGGGGTTTTATCCACCCAAATCGTTTGGTCCGTGAAGCGTCTGAGACATTGCACTTCTTTTCTACACCAATGGAGGAAGGCAATGTAGGCTTGAACACAATTCTTCAAGAAGCTTCAATGAAATGGGAAAAACCTCCATTTGGGGGGTATAAGGTGAATTGGGATGTGGCCATTGATCATAACCTACAGTGTATGGGCTTTGGAGCAATAATAAGGGATTACAATTGATAAGTGCCAAATATTGCATATTTGGACCCCTTTATTTACATTAGTTAATCCTTTAGCTGTGTCGTTATTTAATATTTTGTGTTAGTTTTGTATTTTTAGTGTTTTGTAGGTCATTGAAGAAAAACTGCAGCTTTAAAGGAAAAAATGCGAAGTTTGGAGGAAAGCATACTTTGAGAAGACCTAGATTGTGTGGTTAAGTCTAACCAAATCCAAGAAAAAGTTAAATCAGATTCAAGTTCAGATTGAATAAGATTTTGGATCGGATTCAAATTCAGATTCTGCACATATCTTAGTATTTTGACCATAACTCTCCGTTCAAATATCGGATTGAAGTGATTCAAACGGCATTGGAAAGCTAGCTCAAAATACTACAATTTGTTGTGAAATAGGATTTTCGCAATTCGTACAGTTACTATGTCAAAATTGCCCCGCAATTAAAGGACACAAATCTGGACGAATCCTATTCCGATTTCAGACTTCTATTTTGACTGGGAGACAGACCTCCGAATTATCTAAGTTTACTTGGGCTTCTAGGACTTTCCTAAGCTTATAAATAGACTTCTTTGCATTCAAGAAAATATACACAATCCCAGAGAGCAAAATTCTTTTGTTTAGTTTTTCTTTAGGTTTAGGTTTAAGTTTAGATTTTATTTTTATGTGGAGCTAAATTTCCAACTAAGGTTGGGGATGAAGCCTCACCGATGAAGAACATCAATACTTTTATGTAAGTTTTTATTATTATGATTTTATTGGGTTTTATATTTCAATTGTTTTACTTCTAATCAATTGTATGGAGTGATTCTTGGATATCTCTTGTGATTCAAGGATACATTTGATGATTTGAGATAATTTCATATGATTGATTGCTTGGCTTTTAACTCATAAAAATTGGATATCCCTTGTGATTTGTTCTACGGATACATCTGGTGTTTCAATTTAATTTGGATTCCTTTTGTGATTTGGTCAATGAATGGATACATGGGATGGTTTTGATTAATTCTTTGAAGTATAGTAAAACATATCTATGATTTAATTTGTGAGAACTTCGGATTAATATTGATGAACATAAAGTATGTTGTTATGATTTGGTGAGTGTGAATTCCCAAACCTTAGTACCTTTATCCTTAGATTTACTTATTTTATTTAGTTTATGTTTATCCTTTAATTTTCAAAACTCAAAAATCAAAACCCTTTTGGAACTAGATTAGGATTTAATTAGTTTAGATATAAATTGCTCTTTCAAAAATACAATTCTCTGTGGGATCGACCTCGCACTTGCAATCCATTAAACTACAATCGATTCGTGCACTTGCGAGTTAAATAAATTTGCACAACAACAATGGAAGTGTATGTGCAGCAAAATATATAAAAGTTGAAGGCATCGAGGAACCAGTGGTGGGAGAAGCTCAGGCTGCAGTAGAATTCAGTAGGGAATTAGGATACCAAGATGTTATTCTGGAGGGTGATTCCCTACAAGTGGTGCAAGCTTTAAAGGAGGAAGGAATAAATTGGAGATCCTATGGGCAGATTGTTGATGATGCCAGGGTCCTTCTCGGTACATGTAGGAGCTGGATGGTTCACCACGTGAGGCGAGGAGCAAACCAAGTGGCCTACAGTCTGGCCAAAGAGAGCCTGCGGCACTTGTCAGATCAAATTTGGCTCCATGCCTTGCCGGATTGTCTTTTTCATTTACTACCTTTAGAGCTTCATGCTCTTGTAATTTAGAACCTTGGGTTCTAGATGTTTATCCATTTTCCAGAAAAGTAATGAAAGATATCTTTTCTTCCAAAAAAAAAAAAAAAAAAACTCATGTCTCTCTTTATACGGCAACAAGGTTTCAAAATTCTTTCTTATAGAAGTTGACAGTTGTACAAAGTTTATTTGATCAGTTCAATGGAAATATATGTGACTCCGAACTATGATTTAAGGCATGAGATATTTGAAATGAATGTATCTTTGTGCTTTTATGTATAAATTTTTAGCAATTGTGAATTGATGATCTTTAGTTTGTTTCTTGAGAATTTTTTTTGTACCAAACACCTTTTTAAATTAGAGATTAGGTAGAGATGAATATGTTTCCGTTTTGTTTTGTGAAATTTTTTGTTCAACTTTTTTTTTTTTTGTGTATTCAGCTATTCTTCATTTGAATGTTTTTTTTTTTTTTTTCATTTGCTTTTTTGAATGTTCAGAATTATGAGTTTTATTTGTATTAAAATATAATAGGTATTACACCAAAAATATTAAAATTTTATGCTAATTTTATATTAATACTTTGATAATCAAAATTCATGGTTTCTTGCCCCCTTTTTTTTTTTTAATGCTTTTCATTTTAAACTACACATATGGGGACGAATTTAGGTTGTTTTAATTTATTTTTTAGATTAAGGGAAGATTGAAATGATTTATTTGATTGCATTAAATATTGAGTGAAAGATTTTGTTATTTTTGTATTCATAAAAAAAAAAAAAAAGATTTGTTATTTTGCTTTGTATTATTTTTTAATTGTCCAGAATTTTATGAATTTTATTTGTATTGAAATATAATAAGTATTACACAAAAACCTATTGAGTTTAGGGTTACTCTCAGTTTTGCTACCATTCTCAATATATTGTTATAGGGCTTATAGTTACTCTTTCCTTATTTTCTGTTCAAATTTATATATTATTTTTCATTCAAATTTCTTATTGTTCTTTTGTAAATTTAATTGACTTTGTTGTTCATTATGTTTTTTTGTGTTCCAATATATATTCCTTTTACAATTTTTTATCTCTTTCTATGATGAAAGAAATAAAACTACTCATATGAGAATAAATATTTTAATATGTTTTATGGGTGTTATGATTTAAGGGTCTTACGTTTTAACTCATTTCAGCTGGTTTTAAATTACACATATGAAAATTTTTTAATATGTTTTCATTTATATGGATTAAAACTAAAATTATATATGGTTCTTATGATAGTATATTTTTATGTGATTTATATATTCATGCAAACTTATGTGTAATTGTGTCACTATGTTCAACAATATACTATTGAATAACCTTTTGTATTTTTGTATTTTTGTATTTTTTATTGAAATAGGCATGATAGATTTTTTACACAATTTTTTTCACCGAAGATGTGTTTTAAGTTTTAAAATCAAATTATAATGAATAATTTCGCGCATAGCGCGGGTTCTAAGCTAGTATATATATAAAAGCCGAGTTTTGGCGTAGAGAATGTTTAGAATTGCGACACATATCCATGTTTTTAATATCTGAACCCTTTTTTTTATTTTTACCTCCGGTCATTAATTAGCGTAATTAATTGTGTTGATTATATTTTAAGAGTTTTCCATACATAAATTATTCAATAAATTAAGTATTATTAATGTCCGAATCAAATAAGGAATCAAATAATATAAATGAAATTATAACCTTTTTTTTTTTTTTTTTACACCAACAATATTTTGTTTAAATTTTAAATTTTTTTACTCATAATTTTTAATAATTAAACCGTGCAAATATTGAAAGGGTTTTTCATTTTTCTATTTTTTTTAATGAATTAAGTGTACGATTTTTCTTTAATTAATTCATTTCGACCTTTCTTTTTATTAACTCACGTGTCCATGTTTTTTTCAAAAAAAAATTTAAAATTTTTACTCATAATTTTTAATAATTGAACCATGCAAATATTGAAAAGGGTTTTTCCTTTTTCTATTTTTTTAATGAATTAAGTGTACGATTTTTCCTTAATTAATTCATTTTGACATTTCTTTTTATTAACTCATGTTTATCTCTCTCACCCTAAATCACGATTTTTTTTGTTTTAATAAATTAAGTGTCTTAATGCATTAATATCTCTCCCTTTATTAAAACACAATTCACTATAAAATAAAAAATAAAAAATACAAGGTTCACAAACGTTTGGAATATAGGCGCTATAATAAAACGTCCCTATAAGGGGACGTTTTAATGTGTTAATGACCCGAAATAAAATTAACAATGCTTGCCCAGGAAAACGCCCCCTTAAAAAGAGGCGTTCCAATAAGGCACGCCCTAATTTAATTAATTTGGGGCGCCCGATATCCAGGCGTCCTTAATTCGGGACACTTGGTTGACAAGCGCTCGTAATTAAGGAAGCCTGGTTGGCAAGCGCCACAAATTAAGGGCGCTTCTGGAAAGGCGCCCTTAATTAGGGGCGCATGGTTTGTCAACCGCCCTTAAATAAGGCCGCTTCTAGCCAGGGGTCCATAATTTGGGGTGCTTGCTATCTAGGCGCCCCTTAATTAGGGGCGCCTGAATGGAAAGCGCCCTGAATTAAGGACGCTTAGTTTCAAACACCATGAAATAATTTAGGGGGATCGAGCACCCACCAAGCCCACCTAACCTATAACCATGCCCTAACCCTAACATTTCCAACCAGCCTAGTCCACCTAACCTAAACCCAAGCCCAAGCTCACCTTTTTTGCCGGCAGTGCCAATTAATCAGCCGAGTTCAGTGATGGCGATACCTAGACCTGTGCATGGTTTGCAAGGGTTGTAGATATTTGATATGACATTGTTTTGCATTACATAATTAATTCTGGTTTGATTTGTAGAGTGCGGTGTTGGTATTGTCTTTCAAAATCAACCAAAAGAGTCTTCCAAAAATATCCACTCCATTCGGCCATCCATAACCAAAATCAAACAACAAAAAGCTATATATAGCTGCTACTCTATTCGGCTATTCACCCAGAAAAACACTACTAGAACTTCATCGAACAAACAAACACTAGAACTTCATCAAACAAACACCCATTCGACTCCTCCAAAAGATCACAACAAATCCTGTCAAACCAAGCACACAATCAGCCACTCACACACAAAATCCGCAAAGAACAACAAAAATCAACTACAAATCTCATCCCCATTCGGCTATTCACCCAAAAAAATACATGAAAATAGAGAAATCAAACCTAATTATGCCAAATACAACCATATATCTAAAATGAAGAGAAAGATTTCATATAACAAATATAAGGCAAACCAGGGTTGATTTCATATGGGAAATGCCTGGGCACCGAGGCGTGAGAGAGAAAGGGAGATGATGATCGATGAGAGGGTTTCTCGGTGGAGGGAGAGATCGAGCTCGATCTGGTGGACCGGTTTCTACTAGAGGAGATGCGTGGGGACTGGATGCCGGAGATAGAGAGATAGGAACTGGAGATGGAGATGGGGACTAGCAGGGAGGAGAGGGAAAATATAGAGGGGGTGGGTTTGCCGGCGGAGGGGGAGAGCTCGATCTGGGGGAGATGTGTGGGGACTGGGCGCTAGAGATAGAGATATGGGAACCGGAGATGGAGATGGGGATTGGCAGGGTGGGAGAGGGAAAATATTGAGCAGGTGGGTTTGCCAGCGGAAGGGGAGAGCTCGATCTAGTGGAGACTAGGCCTTGGAAGAGATGGGAATGGGAGATGGAGACGGGAATAGCAGCTTGGGGGAGAGGGAAAATATTGAGGGGTGGGAAACACTGGGCATGAGAGGTGCGCGCTTGATCCCCCTAAATTATTTCAGGGCGTTTGAAACGAAGCGTCCTTAATTCGGGGCACTTTTCATTCGGGCGCCCCTAATTAAGGACGCTTGTCCAAAAGCGCCCTTAATTTGGGGCGATTGCCAACCAGGCGTCTTTAATTACGGGCGCTTGTCAACCAAGTGCCTCAAAATAAAGACGCCTGGATATCGAGCGCCCCAAATTGAATAAATTAGGGCGTGCCTTATTGGAATGCCCCCTTTTAAGGAGGCGTTTTTCTGTGCAAGCGTTGTTTATTTTATTTCGGGTCATTTACACATTAAAACATCCCCTTATAGGGTCGTTTTATTAAAGCGCCCCTATTCCAAACGTTAGTAAACCTTCTTTTTTTTTTTTTTGTAATGAATTGTGTTTTAATAAAGGGAGAGATATTAATGCATTACGACACTTAATTTATTAAAAAAGAAAATCATGATTTAGGGTGAGAGAGATAAACATGAGTTAATAAAAAGAAATGTCAAAAGGAATTAATTAAGGAAAAATCGTACACTTAATTCATTAAAAAAAATAGAAAAGGAAAAACCCTTTCAATATTTGCACGGTTCAATTATTAAAAATTATGAGTAAAAAAATTTAATTTTTTTTTGAAAAAATGGACACGTGAGTTAATAAAGAGAAAGGTCAAAATGAACTAATTAATGAAAAATCAAACACTTAATTCATTAAAAAAAATAGAAAAATGAAAAACCCTTTCAATATTTGCACAGTTTAATTATTAAAAATTATGAGTAAAAAAATTTAAAATTTAAACAAAATATTGTTGGTGTGAAAAAAAAAGGTTATAATTTCATTTGTATTATTTGTTTTCTTATTTGATTTGGACATTAATAATACTTAATTTATTGAATAATTTATGTATGAAAAACTCTTGAAATATAATCAACACAATTAATTAAGCTAATTAATGACCGGAGGTAAAAATAAAAAAACGGTTTAGATATTAAAAACATGGACATATGTCGCAATTCTAAGCACTCTCTACGTCAAAACTCGGCTTTAATTTATTAAAAAAAAAATCATGATTTAGGGTGAGAGAAATAAACATGAGTTAATAAAAAAAAATGTCAAAATGAATTAATTAAGGATATATTTTATTTCATATGTAATATACAATTTTTGTAAACTCTTTTAAGAGGTGGTACACTTTGTGTTTATGATATTGTTTTGGATATTTTATTTCATATGTATGGTACAATTTTTGTTAACTCTTTAAGATATGGTACACTTTGTATTTATGATATCATCATTTTGGATTTAGATGTCTTATGAGAGATGATATTGTATATATGGATTATTAGATATGTATTATGAGATATGTATGGGATTGATGAACGGAGAAAATATTTATGAATTAATCTAATATTTATGGAGAAAATACGCAATACAATATTGTATTGTATATTGTATATCAAGAGAAAATAAAAAATCTATACGGATTGCGTGGGAAAATTTTTTTCTTCATATATTAATTATTAGAAGCGCTTCGCGGTGTAGAAGCGCTCCTATATAGAAATAGGGGCGCTTTACACGCAAGCATCCCCTTGTATGAAAGGGGCGCTTGCCCACCTGAGTGCCCCAATTTAGAATGGGGGCGCTTCCTCGGCAAGACCCCCCTTTTTTTAAAAGTGGGGCTTGCCTAGGAAGCGCCCCCTTTTTTAAAAGTGGGCGTTTTTCACCACTAAGCGCCCCCTTTTAAAAAGGGGGGCGCTTAGTTCCAAACGTCCTATTTTCGATGTGTTTTTTAGTTAAAAAAGTCTCAAAGTTAAATTTTAGTTGCCATAAAAATTGACGTGTCCCAAGTGGCCTTAATCAAGCATTACGAAATCAATAGGGACATTTATATTTGGCCAGAAAGGTCCCAAATAACCATGTCACTAAACCTTGTTTTTTTTTTTTTTGTGGTAATTTTTCCTTAATTAATTCCTTTTGACCTTTCGTTGCCTTTCGTTTTATTAACTCACATTTATCTCTCTCACCCTAAATCATGTCGGTCTCTCTCACTCTAAATCCCTCTCCTTCTACGGCAACAATGTTTCAAAACACTTTCCTATAGAAGTTGATAGTTGCACAAAGTTTATTTGATCAGTTTCACGGAAATATATGTGACTCCGAACTATGATTTAAGGTATGAAATATTCGAGATGAATGTATCTTTGTGCTTTTATACATAAATTTTTAGCAATTGTGAATTGATCATCTTTAGTTTGTTTCTTGAGAATTTTTTTTTGTACCAAACACCGTTTTAAATTAGAGATTAGGTAGAAATTGTATCTCTCACTTTATAAAAAGACAAATTTTCCTTAGTTAATTCATTTTGACCTTTCATTGTGCTTTTATTTTTCATTCAAATTTCTTATTGTTCTTTTGTAAATTTAATTGACTTTGTTGTTCATTATGTTTTTTTTGTATTCCAATATTTCTTCTGCGATTTTTTATCTCTTTCTTTGATGAAAGAAATAAAACTACTCATATGAGAATTAATATTTTAATATGTTTTATGGGTCTTATGATTTAAGGGTCTTATGTTTTAACTCATTCCAGCTGGTTTTAAATTACACGTGTGAGAATTTTTTAATATGTTTTAATTTATATGGATTAAAACTAAAATTATATATGGTTCTTACAATAGTATATTTTTATGTGATTTATATATTCATGCAAACTTAAGTGTAATTGTGTCACTATGTTCAACAATATATTGGAGAATAACCTTTTGTATTTTTTTTTTTTATTGAAATAGGCATGTTAGATTTTTGTACATAACTTTTTTGACCTATAATAAAAAATATAATGGAGATGTGTTTTAAGTTTTAAAATCAAATTATAATGAATAATCTTGCGCATAATATAGGTTCTAAACTAGTAACTATTATAGGACATGTGGCAATTAAAATATTATTTTTCAGCATTTTTAACATCGAGTGGCCTTTTTATTCGGCCTTAAAGCTACCACTACCATTTAAAATGCATTTTTTTTTTCTAATACCATTTAAAATGCATTAAATAGAGAAAATGTACGAATTTTGAAATGGAGAGAATATTTTCCGAGGTTTAGCTGCTCAGCCGAAAAGTCCATCAATGTTGATCATTAATTTTTGCCGCTCAGGTGAAAATGTCCAACGTTAATTAATGACGACTTTTATTGGCGCAGCCAAAATGAACGTGCAGCGACGTACGTGGCGACTGCATGTCGTCCCGATCACGGCATGCAGTCTGCATTTTTGAACTACAAATACAACAAACAACACCCGGCCTGGAAAATCGAAGAAGCAAATTAGTTACTAAAAATATGGCTTCCACAGAAAACCAGTCCATTAACAAAGAAGACGACAATGCATGTCTCTATGCCATGCACGTGTCCACCTCTCAAATCTTTCCCATGGTGTTGACCGCTGCCATTGAGCTCAACCTGTTCGACATAATTGCTAGTCTTCGGGCAAACAGAGATGCTTACGTGTCGACCTCTGAGATTGCTTCTCAGCTGCCCACAAAAAACCCCGACGCCCCTTCTATGCTTGACCGTATGCTCCGTTTACTTGCCACGCACTCACTTCTTACTTGCTCAATGCGCACCTGCGAAGATGGAAGGGTTGAGAGACTCTATGGACTCTCACCGGCTGGCAAATTCTTTGCTCAAAATGAAGATGGCGGCCTCCTAAGTTCATTGGCATTAATTAATTCTCAACCAAATGTAGCAGAGCTTTGGTATGTACGTATATGCAACTATTGAACGTATGTACGTGTATATATATATATATAGGCAAATGCTAAAGGCCCAACTTTTTGCCCAACAAAAGTTCAACTTTTGTCTCTTTTTTTTTTTTTTTTTTTTTAAAAAAAAAACAAAATAAAAAATGGAAAAAATGTCTGAAGCAACTCTATCTATTTTTGGCCTTTTTTTATTTAGTATTTTTTTTAAAATGAAAAATGGTTTTTTCTTCATAATAATGACATTTTCTTAAAAAAATGACATTATTATGAAAAAAATACCATTTTTCATTTTTTTTTAAATACCAAATAAAAGAAAGACAAAAAATAGATAGGGTTGCTTCAGACATTTTTCCATTTTTTATTTTGTTTTTTTTTTTAAAGGAAAAAAATAAGGCAAAAGTTAGACTTTTGGTGAGCAAAAAAGTTGGGTCCCTATCATCCCTTATATATATATATATATCACACTGTCTATATATCACTGATCTTGTCTTCCAACTATATATATATACAACACTCAAAACTGTTTTGGCATTCATTTTGTAATTATAGGCGACATCTTAAGGATGGTATTCCTGAAGAAGGTAATCTAGATCTACATGAAAAGCTCCATGGGATCTCCATCTTCCAATACCTGAAAGCTAATCCAACATTGAACAAAATTTTTAACAATGCTATGGCTGATCTCTCCGAAATAACCATGAAAAAAATTCTTGAGACATACGAAGGATTTGAGGGGGTATCATTGCTGGTTGATGTTGCTGGTGGCACTGGAGCAACCCTGAACATGATCATTTCCAAGTACCCTTCAACTAAAGGCATCAACTTTGATTTGCCTAGTGTGATACAACATGCACCATCTTATCCAGGTACCATAATCCTTTAATTGCTATTAATTACTATGTCCACTTTCAATTGTAGGCTTGTCTGGTGGGAATAAGATCCTCAGTTAGTGGCCAAGATCTCATTTATATAAATAATAAAATATCATTTATACTTTAAAAATAATTAAAAATTAAAATAATAAAAAGTAAAAAATATTTTAAAAAAACTATGGAGTGTCCGGCCACCCCTTATGGCGTGACCGGACCACCACCATTGGCCTGGGGTGGCTGAACCAGTTAGGTCTGGGGTGGCCGAAGCCACCACAGGGCCCAACGGGGATGGTTTGGCCACCCCCAACAGCTAAACTAAAAAAAAAAATAATAATTCGTTTAGGGTTTGGGGGTGGTCTGACCACCCCCATTGGGCCATGAGGTGGCCATTACCTGACCTTATGGGGTGGTGAAGCCACCCCAAGTTCAAGGGGTGGTCCGGCCACCCCCAACGACCAAACTAAAAAAAAATAAAAAATTCGTTTAGGTTTTGGGGGTGGCTGGATCACTCCTATTAGGCCATGGGATTGCTTTGATCACCTCAGACCGGCCCAATGCCAACGTTCAAAGTCCAGACACAACGACAGAGCCTCTTACATCTATGCATCACAAATGGCAAATATAAAATTCCCAAACAGGAAAATTAACAAATATACATACCCAAGTTCCAAAACATCCAAATTGTTTCTTAGGCAAATATAAAATCTACTTAATCATACTTGGAGAGATTACAAGTGAATTTGCGTGGAATGATGAATGGTTTGTGGGCTTGGTTCTCCTGCGCTGCTAATGGTTCGAGGCCTCTTGAACAGAGTGATGTATGGATCATAAACTGTATCATTTGTAAATTGCAGGCATAGACCAATGTATACTTCCTCAGATAGTGTCTTTAGCTTTGACAAAAATTTTGTGGAGGAAGTAGAACGTACCGTTGCTCCCAGGCCAATGGTGGTGGTCCGACCATACCCTATAGGGTGCTGGACACCCCTTAGTTTTTTTAAAATACTTTTTACTTTTTAATTTTTTTAATTTTTAATTATTTTTAAAGTATAAATAATATTTTATTATTAGTTATATTAATAGGACATATGTCGATCTTGGCTATTAATTGGATATTCTCCAGTCCATTTTGGACTGGAGAGTATCCTATTCCTGTCTAGTGTGCATGCTAGCTAAGACGATTCGTTAGTGACATATTCGCACAACTACTTTAAAAATCTAGAAGATTATGACAAATAACTATATATTAACAAACAAATTAACAAAAAAAACGAGTTGACCCGTGTACTGTAATGTTACACTTCCTGTGATACCCCAAAAACTTAATCCCATTTGGGAAGATGAATTGTCCACTCTAAATGAGTAGAGTATAAAAGCACTCATGGGTTCCAAGATCCACGTTGATTATGTTAGATCTCAAAAATTGGCTTCATTCAATGATCAAAACATTGGTTTTAAAAAGTTTCAACACCTTTGTGTTTTGGTGTAAAAGTATTGTGTTTTGGTGTAAAAGTTTAAGTCTTTGTATGTAATTTATAAATCTGATATACATGTACCGTCACCTAGCCGTGCTAACGAATTTCACGAAAAGATCATTCAACCAAAGAGAACTGTCATCTGATGCATCACCAAGTCGTGCTTATGCTGGCTATTCCAGTCAACTCCCAAAAGCACTGTCACCTGAAACGTCAGCTAGCCGTGCTTATGCTGATGGACGTGAGACTTCCAGAGAGCTTCATGTCCAGAGCCGTCACTTGATCGATCGTGCTTATGCTGAGAATTCTAAAGGATTTCTAGAGAGCACTATCACCTTAATCATCCTTACGCCACTGGGCCTTTCAAAAGACTTAGTAATGAAACCCTAGTAGTGTCTTTACAGCTTTAAGGTCATCCTTACACCGCAACATCTGGTGCACTATGTTGAAGACATTTTTTGAGTGTTTTTTCTTCATCCCATAAATACTTAAGGATGCTCTATCTCTAAGGTTAAGCATATATATTAAGATCGAGCACATTCTAGAACCTTTATAGAGGTTGCTTTTGCTTCACCATTGTTGAGCTAAGAATTTAAAGTTTCTTCATGAAAAGTCATTCTTGTAGGACTTAGCACCCATAACTGTATTTTATAAACAACTAATTAACTATGTGGGCTACTTATCTTTCCAATATGGGATCGGGTGTTACAAACTTCCCCTCCCCCTACTCCCCCTTAAACCCGGCCCTCAAGTCCTTGTTAGAGTCACATCATGCGGTGTTAACAATAGCGCATGCCAGTACTAGGTGATAATGCTAGCCACATCTGCATTATCACTTCAATAAAATCTAGTTTTACCTAATAAATAAGCAATGTGAAACTCGGTACTCATAATTGTCCTTTATAAACCACCACTCTTTGTGGACTACTCATTTTCCTAATGTGAGAACAGTATATATATATATCTTTGTTTTTCAAGCCAAGTATGCCAAAGACTTTGTAAAAAAGTTGGGTTGGATGGGAAGAGCCATATCCGAGCTCTCTCTCTCTCTCTCTCTCTCTCTCTCTTTCTCACTCTAGGGCTGCTAGTAGCGAGCAAAAATAGCATGGATTAGGGCTCCTTAGGGTTCTACACAATATTTCTAAATAGTCTAGCTTTGTGTCTGTTTATGTTGGTTTAGTGAGCTTCTTTGTGCTTGTTTTGACTTATCTGGTTTTTTCGAGCAATTCAGGTTTGGTATGTTACGCGGCCTTGTGGTTTTTGCTGTGTCGATGCTTAGTGGCTGGTCTCCCTTTTTCTATATTTTCTATTGGTTAAAAAAAAAAAAAAATTATGTTGAAGAGCAACGTCAACTTTTCTGCAGGTATCGAGCATGTTGGAGGAGATATGTATGTTAGTGTTCCAAAAGGTGACGCCATTATGATGAAGGTCAGTTCATTAACCATTTATGTGACACTTGAAAGTAAATTGGCATGGCTTAACTCAAAAAAAAAAAAAAAAATGACCACTTCTTTGCATTTTTCATGCATTATATTGCAGAATATATGCCATAACTGGAGTGATGGAGATTGCATACAGCTTTTGAAGAATTGCCATAAAGCACTGCAACAAAGTGGAAAGCTGATTATCATTGACTATGTAATGCCAGAGGCACCTGAGTCAACTGATGCTGCTAAGTTTGTTTCCACCATTGATAATATGATGCTTGTTATCTTTGGAGGGAAGGAAAGAACTGAGAAGGAGTTCGAGGCCATGAGCAAGAGTTCGGGATTTTCGGGTTTTCAGGTTATCTGTCGTGTCTACGATGTTTTGGGAGTCATGGAACTTTACAAATAAGTCTCCAATTACTATCCAGTTTGCAGTATTTTTCTTCTAATTTCGTTGCCAATAAATTTCTTGTATGAAATAGGACTTCATCTGTAAGCCTGTAACCTTTGTTTGTGTTCTCTTACTTGCTATATTTCAGTCCTTAATGGACGTATTGTGTCAATGAAGTCATGCATCTCATAGTAATGCATGGTGATTTACTTGAATCTTAACCTCAATAAGATTCAATTATAAAAAAACAGATCGATTAATAAATAAATTCTTGATACAATAAGATCGATATTCGTACGTACGCATATGCATGCATTATATGGTTCAATAAATTATTGATTTCAACAGTTCTATGAATGAAAATGTCCAAGATCTCAAAGTTCAAGTTTAGTATTTGTGGTATGAGGTATATATCTGCTTATGAGGTCACCCCTCTCTCTCTCTCTCTCTCTTATTGTATAGACAAAGGGCTTGCTAGCCATCCCTTTGGTTGCTTTGGGGTGATCAAACTAGGGCAGTATAAAAAAAAAATTAAAAAATAGTTAGATTAATAAAATATATATATATATATAAATACGACCATATATAACTTAACTGAAATAAGATTTTTTTTTTTTCTTTAAAACATTTTGCATCTTAGCGAAAAAAAATATTTCCACAATATATCTCGACGGATATATCGGGTAGGTGGGAGTATTTAATTACCTTAGGGCAAAAAATAAAGAAGTTAAACTACAAGGAAATAAGGTATTTAACCTTTTCTTTTTTTTTTCTTTTTTTTTTAATTCTAAAAGAGTAGGAGGGGCGACCGACGGTGGCTGCTTTACCTTACGCGTGACCGTATAGTAGCACCTATGAAGTGGGAACCAACGACAAGAATGGCGGTGGTGGTCTCCAATATATATATTCTTATCTATCCTCTTCTCAACCCCACAAATTTTCTTGCTCTCATTTTCTAATCTCTCTATCTCAGCTTTGATCGTTGCAACATCTGGAATCTCGTCGTCACAGAACTTTGTAACGGTGAGGTCGACCGTTAGCCTATACCTTCCCATCCAAGAAATGGCTGATTTTAGAGATATGCATAAATCGAGGAGCTGTAAGGTCTCTTCCATGTAAACATCCAAGATATTTATACAATCCCACAAACTGGGTATCAGATTTCTCGTAAAAGAGAAGCAGCTGGGAATGCATCTTCCACAGGAGATTAGTGGCCGGCTTCAAAGCACCATTTACGGGAAATGGAACCTTCAGGTAGTAGCCATGTTTGAAGCCTATCGATGTCAGAAATTAGAAAAGAAAATAACGTGACAGATTCATCAATATTGTTGGTGGAAGAAGATGGTTTTCCTTTGCGTAGAGGTGGGAAACATGTAAGAAACACCCTTCCCATCGTGAAACATATAATTATGATAAAGTTATCGATTGTAATAATCATTTAATTTGTTTGATGCATAACCTACGCTACACAAATTCCTTGGTTTTGTGACTCACATATATATAATGATGTTTTGGGGCCGTGGTTAGTGACATTCAAATAGTGACCTTTTCAAAATGGTTGTCTTGGATTAAAACAACCATATAGTTTCCAGAAACCTGAGCAACAAGAAGAAAATAATCATGGAGGAGAGGGAGCAGCAGAGTGAAAAACAAAAGTTGCAGGCGAGTAAACAAAGAGGAAGTGAAATAAATTTGCAAAAGAAGCAGAATCACATATCATCAAATCCAACAAATCAGCATCAATTATCCAACAAATATGTAGTCCAAGATCTCTCTCTTGTTGTATAGACAAAGGGCCTTTGGTTGCTTTGGGGGTGGTCAAACCAGGGCAGTATAAAAAAAATTAAAAAATAGTTAGATTAATAAAAAAATAAATACGACCAATATATAATTAACTTAACTGAAATAAGAGTTTCTTTCTTTCTTTAAAACATTTTGCATCTTAGTGAAAAAATATTTCCACAATATATCTTGACCGATATATTGGGTTTAGTAATGTAAATTTTTATTTATTTTTTCTATTAAAAAAGAGTAAGAGGGGGTTGACCAACTGTGGCTACTTTACTTAAGTCTGGCTGTAGTAACACTTACCTACAGAGAATCAATGACTGGAGGGACCTTGACGGTGTATAAGGAACTGCAAGTGCTCTCTCAAGGCCGATTAAATCATTGTCTGATCCAGTCTAATCAGGGCATCAATAGAACCCAAAACGTTTAACACTAATCAGCTAGTGTAGGGATTCCTATTACAGGAATTCGAACTTACGCCCCTATTGCGTGCCCAACCACTTAAGAGCTTCTTTAATACCACTTAACCAGTTAACCACCACCACTAATGGTGGTTGGTAGTGTATTATTCATAGGATACAAGAAGTCCAACCACATACAAAATCTCCATAGAAAAAAATACATACAATATATATATATATATAAAAAATGACAATACTTTCATGATTGTTGTAACTTACAAATGATTACTTATTTTATACATCAACAGATCTATTAACACTACTTTCCATTGACCACCATAGCCAGCAACTTATCCCTTCCATTTTCAACCTCTGCAAACAGCTCTTTCACTACAGCTTCAAACATCTCCATGCTCTCTTTGAGAGCCGAAGAGCTTCTCTTCAGCAAATCGATACTCTTCCTCAGCCTTTCCAGATCCACACCTTCTTCCCCCTTCAAAACCTCCTCTTTAATATCCAAAACCGCCTTCTCAATAACCATATTCTCAACCAAAACCGACCTTGTACAATCCTTCCCCTTCAAGCAGCACCCCACAAGCTTCCCAAGAGAAGCTGAGAAAAACTTCAGCTGAGGAAACCAACGGTAAACTTCCTCGTACTCTCCAACATCAGAAACTGGATAGAGAATTGCAGAAAAAAGAAGCATGCCCATTACATCAATGGTGCTTTTAACGGCGTAGATGAAACGGATAGTGCTATCATGATGATGATGACGATTCTTGCTCTTTGTTTCAGCCATGGCGGCGGTCTTGAACATATTCTTATATTTCCTCTTCTCAACCCCACAAATTTTCTTGCTCTCAGTTTCTAATCTCTCAATCTCAGCTTTGATCGCTGCAACATCTGGAATCTCGTCGTCACAGAACTTTCTAACGGCGAGGTCAACTGTTAGCCGATACCTTCCCATCCTAGAAATGGCTGAGTTTAGAGAGTTGCATAAATCAAGGAGATTGAAGGTCTCTTTCATGTAAACATCCAAGATATTTATACAATCCCACGAACTGGGTATCTCAGATTTCTGGTAAAAGAGAAGCAGCTGGGAGTGCATCTTCCTCAGGAGATTAGTGGCTTCAGAGCACCATTGAAGGGAAATGGAACCTTCAGGCAGTAGCCATGTTTGAAGCGTATCGATGTCGGAAACTAGAGAAGAAAATAACGTGACGGATTCGTCAATATTAACGTTGGTGGAAGAAGATGGTTTTCCTCTGCATAGAGGTGGGAAACATGTAAGAAACACCCTTTCCATTTTGAAACATGTAATTATGATGAAGTTATCAATCCTAATAATCATTTGTTTGATGCTTAATCCACTTTCATAAATCAGACTTTCCAGCGAAAAAGTTGATGCAAAGTAATTGCATGAGTCATCATCATGGATTTCATTAGCTTTCATAATATAAACTAGTACTTTTCTCACGCCAGTAGGAAAGAATACGTGTTGATTAAGGACTTTAAAATCGTGTATTTTTAAATATACTTTTAAATGGGACACTTTCTACAATTTTGTTTAAAAACACGCCTTTAGCTTACGAAATCGTGGGACCGAACACACTCTTAGGGTGCGTTTGGGATTGCAATTTAAAAATTACTTAATTTAAAATAGGAAAAAAATCTGCGATTTCAATAAACAGGTTAAGGATGCTTATTCAAAAAAGTGCGAATTTAAACCAAAATCATGAATTCGCATAACAAATATTTAATAAAAAAATACTTTTTAACATATTTTACCAAATGCCTTTACGATTTTAAAAAGTAAGGATTTCAAAAACGTTATTTTTAAAAACACTATTTTTAAAATCGCACTTATTGAAACCGCAATCCCAAATAAACTCTTAAGATGAGTGGAACATAACAATTCTACCTCGAGTTCGAGTCGGTAGCAATCCAATGGACCTAATTCGGCTTTGCAGGGTGAAGCATGCCTATGCCTTTTGAAAATTTGAATCAAAATGAAGGGCTAAACTATAAACCAAAGAATCAACTTGAACAATCACATAAATTTTGTTTTTTTTTTTAAAAAAAAAAAAAAAACTTGAACAATAACATGGGATTGATAACACTAACCTTTTAAGCATAGTGCTGATGCAGATTAAATACTCTTGAAATTTATCAAATCTGTTAGAGAAGGAGTGAAAGAAGCAACAGATTTGGATTGGTCTTTGCTAGCCTAAAATGTATGATAAAGAAAATGGGAGATAGAAATCGATAGATATACCAAGAAACCTTGTTATGAGTGAACAATCAACCTAGAAACCTCTTGTCTTCTCTTATGGTGCATTTATTTTAAAATATATATAGAAATTTAACCAGAGTGGAAGATAAAAGCATGGAGAAATTTAACATTTAAAAATTAATGCCATAAATACTCAGAAAAAAAAGAAGACGAAATCAGCAGCAATTACTGTGACAAGCAAGAGATTTGTCAATAAAAACAATGATCGAAAAAATCTACATGGTAAGATATGATGCTATGAATTTTAAGGAAAAATGATAAAATTATTCTTTCACGCGTTCTTTTAATTCATAATAGTAATTGCAGTTAATGTAGACACAATATTGCTTAGGAAGGAGAAACCCAAATTTTAGGAAAAGTGACAAATAACAGATTTGGGAAAATATGCCCTGCCAGCAAAATTATAGCCATGTCATAGTTAATGCAGTATCATGTTTGTAATTAAGCAAACAAGTGATCAATTTAATTGATGATTAATGACAGGCATGTTAACCATAAACTCCTAATTATTTTACCAATTATGAATTGTCACACCAATTTGAAAAACAAATTCTAATAAAAGTTGTAATATTCAAAACATTTTCCTTGTTCATTTGCTCTTGTAATATGGTATTATGTACTTGCAAAGGTGAATGTACCGATCACAACACGCAAATCAATGTTTTACAAAAGAATAATGTTAAAATCCACATTTTTATCTCGTAATGTTGATGTGACAGTCCAAACTAATCTTTGAATCAATCCTTTCAAAAAAAAAAAAAAAAAAAAAAGATCTCGAGAATTAGTTAGAGCTGCCATGTCAGTATTGTGACGTAGTTGTGAAATAAAAATACAGGATATTATTACTCTTTACAAAAAATTTAGCATAGAAAAGATTACCCTCTTGGCACAAGGAAAGCAAGCATATAAATAGGATTTTATTATCTGAAGATAATTGAGCCTCTGTTGTTATGTCTAGACAAAAACGTGTCATTCAGCTTCAACGAGAAAAAGAAGGTATCGTTCACTTTCCACAATCAAATAAATATTGTGGTTTAAAAATGTAGATTCAGTATAGAAGTCGCAATTTCAAATTTGAAATCTGCTCAATAAAAGGATGCACCTGCACAGTTAAAAGTATTAAGACAGGCGTGTAAGGCACTTCATCAAGGCATCTGTATGTTCTGGCTTCCCAACAGATACACGCACATAACCCTTCAATTCCTTCTTGTTGTAATGGCGGATCATTACACCCATTTTTGCAAGGTCCTCCTGTACCAATATAAGATTATCACAATTTTTTATATTGGTGAAAGAGATTCTTCTACGGACCTCCGACGTGCTACATCTAGACACGCGAGTGTACAAAATGTACCTAATAATTTAGAGGGAAAACAAAAATAAAGTATACCATTACCTGGAATGAGATCTGGTGTAATAGCTCTTATATAGGCTGTTCATTTTAAATGAATGATCTAAATCACAACAAAACTTAAGGAAGAGAAAGAAGTAGCTTGCAGTGCACGGGGTACTTGTTGGGGTGGCCGAACCACTCCCTTTGGTCATTGGGGTAGTTCAACCACCCCCAAACCACCCTTTGGGAGTGGCCAAACCTCCCCTTGTAGCCAAAGGGGGTGATTGAACAGCCACCCCTTGCACTGCAAGCCATCATTTGTTCTCTTTCTTTTGTGTTTTTGCAATTTGGGCCATTCATTTTAAATGAACAGCCCAATGAGAGATTTTGCACCCGGTGAAATAACCAGATCTCTATCCCCATTATCTACATTTTAGTCCATTTTCCTAGCTGGCCCATATCGATCATAATTTTGAGTAGAAAACTTCATCCGAAATTATTTTGCAAACTACATAGCAACATAATTAAAGTGAAGGACACAAACATTGCCCTATCACAAACTAAATTGAATATAGTATTGTCTCCAAAATAAATATAAAGAAAAAGAAAGGAATTATCTTGACAACTACACCAAACAATCAAATCTAACTCTATATAATGGATTACACACACAAAGACATGCATAATCTTTTCACATGGTAAAGTATGATATAAGCGAGAAAATTACGCACCTTCAGTTTCTTGGCATCGATTCCAGATGCAACCTCACAAAGAATGAAATTAGAATAGCTTGGAAATGGATTGATAAATTGTTGGGGTAAGTGATCCAGATGCCTTATCTCCTGTTACGTATAAAGATAATTCAACAACTAGCGTTCCAGATGTTAAGACTTCTACAGCAACCAAAAGTGTTTCAAACTCCTCACACTTATCCATGAGTTGATCTCTCCTAGTTTGAATCTGTAAGGCCTCGTTTGGTTCGCGGAATGTCTTGTTCATTGAAAAATGATTAGCTATTACTGGAGATAGAAGAATGTGAAATAGATTAGCTATTCATATTCTTTTGCTTGGTTGTAACGCTGGAATAGACTAGCTAATCTTATTCATTCGTTTGGTATAATGCAATATGTTGGTGAATGAAATCATATTGTGATCAAATTTCCTAAAATACCCTTATAATACAAATTTATATTATTAAGGACTTTCATTCTTTTTTTTCTTTTTTTTTTTTTAAACATAAACAATTTTACTATAATTTCTTTTTCTTTTTTGTTTTTAATTATGTCAAGTTGCCTTTTGTTTTTTTGTTTTTTTGTTTTTTGCAATTATGCTACAAAGTTATTTATATAAAAAAAATATATAGTTGGAGAAATCAGAATCAAACTCAATCTTGAAATTAAAAAAATATAGTTGGAGAATGTACAGAGAATCAAAAGAAATAAAAAAACAAATTATATATTTGTATTTTATAAAAACCTTACAGATTCTGTTTCTCCGTAAAAAAAAAAAAAAGAAAAAAAAAAAGGAGAAACGAAGAGAAGAAAATCAGAGAGAAACGGTAATGTAGAATCAAAATAAATCAAAAAAAACACAATTATAAATAAAATAAAAATAAAAACTAAGAAACTAAAAAAATGAAGGGAGATCTAATATAGAAAAAAAAAAAAAAAAAAAAAAAAAAAAAAAATCGTTTGCACTTGCAGAAAAATTGTACCAAAAGAATCAGAGAGAAAATAGAAAGAGAGATAAGAAAATAGAGATAACGAAATATAGAGACGGAAAAAAGAGAAACGGAGATATGTATGTATATATATATATATATATAGAGAGAGAGAGAGAGAGAGAGAGAAATATAGAAGAATCAAAGAGAGAGAGCGAAATTTAATCTTACAAGTGGGGTTTTTTGTGGCAATTTACACAATTAATTTAATCCTATAGAAAAGGATTAGCTAAGCCACTCATTTTTTAGTGGCTTAACTAACCTTGCGTGTATGAGATTAATTAGTAGTCTCATGGGAATAGACTATTCCCAGGAATAGAGTGTTACCAAACAAAGGACTAGCTATACTTAGTGTTAGTTAATCCAATCCAAGGGTAAGTGTCTTAATGCATTAATATCTCTCCCTTTATTAAAATACAATTTTTCCTTAATTAATTCTTTTTGATATTTCGTTTTATTAACTCATATTTATCTCTCACCCTAAATCACGTCAGTCTCTCTCACTCTAAACTCCTATCAAATTATAATGAATAATCTTATGCATGGCGCGGATTCTATGCTAGTAGCTAGTATAGGACAAGTGGTTATTAAAATATTATTTTCAGCATTTTTAACGATCGAGTAGCTTTTTTATTCGGGCCTAAGGTTGGCGTCAGCTTTAGGGATCAGGATCCCCTCCAATTGCTCTCAATTGGAGAATCTCATTTTTTGAGATCTTAGCCATCCAAAACATCCAAGGGTCTAAAGTCATTTAGGAACACAAAACACAAAAATAAACCTATCACACCTGATTATAAATAATAAAAACATTTATTGATTTATTTTTAAAAAAAAAAAAAAATAAGTGGAGGAGAAGCCACCTCATGGGACGGCTCCGGTGGCCATCCCATGGGTGGCTGGGGGTGGCGCAAGGCCACTCCTAGGCCATGGGAGTGGCTGTACGCAATGGTGTAAACGAGCCGAGCTTGGGTGAGCTTGGGCTGTCCAGGCTCGGCTCATTTATTTTTGGGCCAGGCTCGAGCTCGAGCTCGACTTTGCTGCTCGAGCTCGGCTCGACAGGGTTGGAACCCTGTTCGAGCTCAAGCTCGAGCTCGTCAATTTTGCTTGAGCTCGAGCCTGGAGCTCGACTGTTTTTTTTTTTGGTAATTTAAGTGTATTAGATTACAAAAATTATCCATACAAAATATTTTGCACCTTAAAATACTAAAGAACATTAACAAACATAACAGATTAATGTCAACCTTACAATTAAAACTAACAAAATCAACTAAAATGCTAAAGAACATTAAACAAACATAACAAAATAATCCTAACATTACAATCATCCATACAGAATCAACTAAAATGTTAAAGAACATTAAACAAATATAACATATTAATCTCCACCTCACAATTCCATACATAATCAACTAAAATTTTAAAAAATAGTTATATATATACACACACATATGCATAAATAAAAAAACAAAGGTATATAATATATTTGTTATTATTGAGTAAATAAGTAATGTTGATTATATATTGTTATTTGTTACTTGATAAAAAATATACGAGCCGAGCCTAATAAGCGATGCGAGCCTTATACGAGCCGAGCTCATGAGCTTATCCGAGTCGAGCCGAGCTTGTTTCATTTAATATTCGAACCAGGATTTGTATTCACAAAGCGCTTCATTTAATATTCGAGTCGAGTACGAGCCGAGCTTATGCGAGCCGAGCCCGAGCTTGCTCGCGAGACGCTTCACTCACTTAACAGCCCTAGCTGTACGGCTACCAATGGCCAAAGGGTGGCCTCGCGCCACCCCCAGATTTGCTGGGGGTGGCCGCATGGCCACCCCATGGCCTAGGGGTGGCCACGCGCCACCCCCAGATGGGCGGATCTAGGCGGAGCCCCCCCTTGTTTTTCTTTCATTTTGTTTTTAAAATAAATAAATAATTAATTTTTTAATTTAAATTTGCTATAAAATCATGTGTAGTTGTGTTTGTGTTTGAGTTTTGAGATTGAAATATTTTGAACCCTTAGATTCATCTAAGGGCTGAGATTGATCCTGATCCCAGTTTTAGCTGCTCAGCCGAAAAGTCCATCAATGTTGATCATTAATTTTTGCTGCTCAGGCGAAAAAGTCCAACGTTAATTAATGACGACTTTTATCGGCGCAGCCAAAATGAACGTGCTGCGACGTACGTGGCGACAGCATGTCGTCCCGATCACGGCATGCAGTCTGCATTTTTGAACTACAAATACAACAAACAACACCCGGCCTGGAAAATCGAAGAAGCAAATTAGTTACTAAAAATATGGCTTCCACAGAAAACCAGTCCATTAACAAAGAAGACGACAATGCATGTCTCTATGCCATGCACGTGTCCACCTCTCAAATCTTTCCCATGGTGTTGACCGCTGCCATTGAGCTCAACCTGTTCGACACAATTGCTAGTCTTCGGGCAAACAGCGATGCTTACGTGTCGACCTCTGAGATTGCTTCTCAGCTGCCCACAAAAAACCCCGACACCCCTTCTCTGCTTGACCGCATGCTCCGTTTACTTGCCACGTACTCACTTCTTACTTGCTCTATGCGCACATGCGAAGATGGAAGGGTTGAGAGACTTTATGGACTCTCACCGGCTGGCAAATTCTTTGCTCAAAATGAAGATGGCGGCCTCCTAAGTTCCATGGCATTACTTCATTCTCAACCAAATACAGCAGAGCTTTGGTATGTACGTATATGCAACTATTGAACGTATATATATATATATATATATCTCACACTGTCTATATATATCACTGATCTTGTCTTCCAACGATATATATACAACACTCAAAACTGTTTTGGCATTCATTTTGTAATTATAGGCGACATCTTAAGGATGGTATTCTTGAAGAAGGTAATCTAGATCTACATGAAAAGGTCTATGGGATCTCCGGCTTCCAATACCTGGAAAATGATCCAAAATTGAACAAAATTTTTAACAAGGCTATGGTTGATCTCTCCGAAATAACCATGAAAAAAATTCTTGAGACATACAAAGGATTTGAGGGAGTATCAATGCTGGTTGATGTTGCTGGAGGCACTGGAGCAACCCTGAACATGATCATTTCCAAGTACCCTTCAACTAAAGGCGTCAACTTTGATTTGCCTAATGTGATACAACATGCGCCATCTTATCCAGGTACCATAATCCTTTAATTGCCATTAATTACCATCTCCACTTTCAATTGTAGGCTTGTCTAGTGAGAATAGGATCCTCTAGTTAATGGCCTAAGATCTCTTTAGAGAAACCTTAAAGCCATAAATGAAACATCTGTCTCATTTATATAAATAATAATAAAATATTATTTATACTTTAAAAATAATAAAAAAGTAAAAAATATTTCACCATTGGCCTGGGTCGGTCAGCCACCCCAGGGCCCAACGAGGGTGGTCCGGCCACCCCTAACGGCCAAACTTAAATAAAAAATAAAAATTAAAAAAATTAAAAAAAATTAAAAAAAAAATCGCTTAGGGTTGTTTGGCCACTCCCCATAGGTGGTATTCTGACCACTACTGACTGCCTAGGGGTGGCTTCTTTGCATACCCCATATGCCTAACGGGGTGGGTCCACCCCCAAAACCTAAACGAATTTTTATTTATTTTTAGTTTTTTGTCGCTGGGGTGGCTCTACCACCCCTCATATTCACAATGGGTGGCCGGGTTACCCCATACCAGCCGGTCGGCCACCCCAGGGCCCCAAGGGGGTGGTCTGGCCGCCCCCAACGGCCAAACTAAAAAAAATAAAAAAGCCACCCAGGCCAATGGTGGGTCCGGCCACCCCCTATAGGGTAGCTGGATACCCCTTACTTTTTTTAAAATAGTTTTTACTTTTTTATTATTTTAATTTTTAATTATTTTTTAAGTATAAATAATATTTTATTATTATTTATATTAATAGGACAGATGTCCCATTCTTGACCATTAACTGGATATTCTCCAGTCCATTTTGGACTGGAGAGGATCCTATTTCTGTCTAGTGTGCATGTTAGCTAAGACGATTCATTAATGACATATTCGCACAACTACTTTAAAAATCTAGAAGATTATGACAAATAATTAACTATATATTAACAAACAAATTAACAAAAAAACGAGTTGACCCGTGCACTGTAACGTTACACTTCCTGTGATACCCCAAAAACTTAATCCCATTTGGGAAGGTGAATTGTCCACTCTAAATGAGTAGATTATAAAAGCACTCATGGGTTCCAAGATTCACGTTGATTATGTTAGATCTCAAAAATTGGCTTCATTCAGTGATCAAAACATAGGTTTTAAAACGTTTCAACACCTTTGTGTTTTGGTGTAAAAGTTTAAGTCTTTGTATGTAATTTATAAATCTGATATACATGTACCGTCACCTAGCCGTGCTAACGAATTTCACGAAAAGATCATTCAACCAAAGAGAACTGTCATCTGATGCATCACCAAGTCGTGCTTATGCTGGCTATTCCAGTCAACTCCCAAAAGCACTGTCACCTGAAACGTCAGCTAGCCGTGCTTATGCTGATGGACGTGAGACTTCCAGAGAGCTTCATGTCCAGAGCCGTCACTTGATCGATCGTGCTTATGCTGAGAATTCTAAAGGATTTCTAGAGAGCACTATCACCTTAATCATCCTTACGCCACTGGGCCTTTCAAAAGACTTAGTAATGAAACCCTAGTAGTGTCTTTACAGCTTTAAGGTCATCCTTACACCGCAACATCTGGTGCACTATGTTGAAGACATTTTTTGAGTGTTTTTTCTTCATCCCATAAATACTTAAGGATGCTCTATCTCTAAGGTTAAGCATATATATTAAGATCGAGCACATTCTAGAACCTTTATAGAGGTTGCTTTTGCTTCACCATTGTTGAGCTAAGAATTTAAAGTTTCTTCATGAAAAGTCATTCTTGTAGGACTTAGCACCCATAACTGTATTTTATAAACAACTAATTAACTATGTGGGCTACTTATCTTTCCAATATGGGATCGGGTGTTACAAACTTCCCCTCCCCCTACTCCCCCTTAAACCCGGCCCTCAAGTCCTTGTTAGAGTCACATCATGCGGTGTTAACAATAGCGCATGCCAGTACTAGGTGATAATGCTAGCCACATCTGCATTATCACTTCAATAAAATCTAGTTTTACCTAATAAATAAGCAATGTGAAACTCGGTACTCATAATTGTCCTTTATAAACCACCACTCTTTGTGGACTACTCATTTTCCTAATGTGAGAACAGTATATATATATATCTTTGTTTTTCAAGCCAAGTATGCCAAAGACTTTGTAAAAAAGTTGGGTTGGATGGGAAGAGCCATATCCGAGCTCTCTCTCTCTCTCTCTCTCTCTCTCTCTTTCTCACTCTAGGGCTGCTAGTAGCGAGCAAAAATAGCATGGATTAGGGCTCCTTAGGGTTCTACACAATATTTCTAAATAGTCTAGCTTTGTGTCTGTTTATGTTGGTTTAGTGAGCTTCTTTGTGCTTGTTTTGACTTATCTGGTTTTTTCGAGCAATTCAGGTTTGGTATGTTACGCGGCCTTGTGGTTTTTGCTGTGTCGATGCTTAGTGGCTGGTCTCCCTTTTTCTATATTTTCTATTGGTTAAAAAAAAAAAAAAATTATGTTGAAGAGCAACGTCAACTTTTCTGCAGGTATCGAGCATGTTGGAGGAGATATGTATGTTAGTGTTCCAAAAGGTGACGCCATTATGATGAAGGTCAGTTCATTAACCATTTATGTGACACTTGAAAGTAAATTGGCATGGATTAACTCAAAAAAAAAAAAAAAAATGACCACTTCTTTGCATTTTTCATGCATTATATTGCAGAATATATGCCATAACTGGAGTGATGGAGATTGCATACAACTTTTGAAGAATTGCCATAAAGCACTGCAACAAAGTGGAAAGCTGATTATCATTGACTATGTAATGCCAGAGGCACCTGAGTCAAATGATGCTGCTAGGTTTGTTTCCACCATTGATAATACCATGCTTGTTTTCTTTGGAGGGAAGGAAAGAACTGAGAAGGAGTTCGAGGCCATGAGCAAGAGTTCGGGATTTTCGGGTTTTCAGGTTATCTGTCGTGCCTACAATGTTTTGGGAGTCATGGAACTTTACAAATAAGTCAGTCTCCAAATACTATCCAGTTTGCAGTATTTTCTTTTAATTTCGTTGCCAATAAATTTCTTGTATGAAATAGGACTTCATCTGTAAGCCTGTAACTTATGTTTGTGTGCTCTTACTTGCTATATTTCAGTCCTTAATGGACGTATTGTGTCAATGAAGTCATGCATCTTATAGTAATGCATGGTGATTTAGTGCTTGAATCTTATTAACGATATAAATCCTTTAGAATAAATGTTGGTTTTGTATTCCCTAAATCAAGGGATTTAGATAATATATATTTGTTAATCCTGATTTAAGTAATATTTTTGTATTTGAAATATTTTAAATTATATGTAAAGCTTTATAAATAGAGTTATGTACTCGGATGATATAATCAAGGAAAATATGTAGCCTATTAAGGCGTTGTTGTGTAGATGTAGGTTATATGCCGAACCACCTTAATCTCTGTGTGTCTTTATCTCTTTCTTTTATTTCATATTATTTCGCTTTATATTTATCTTATTATCTGATTCTATAAATCTTAACCTGAATAAGATTCAATTATAAAAAATAAAAAATAATAATTAAAAAAAAAAGATAAATAAATAAATTCTTGATACAATAAGATATTGGTACGCATTATATATGCATACATTATATAGTTCAATAAATTTTTGATTTCAACAATTCTATGAATGAAAATGTCCAAGATCTCAAAGTTCAAGTCTAGTACTTGTGGTACAAGGAATTTGCTTATGAGGTCACCCCTCTCTCTCTCTCTCTTAGGGCCCATTTGGTTTGCATAATAGACCGCTGAAATGAAATGGTTATTCCCATGAAATAATCATTCTTTTGTTTGGTAGTAATCTATCATGGGAATAATTAATGCCATCTACACAAGAATAGCTATTTCTCTAAAAAATGAGAGGAATAGCTATTCCTTATGCAAAGTATAAGGTTTTCGAAAAAATAAATAAATAAATAAATCTCAAACTTAAAATAAAAAATAAAAAATAAAAAAAATAAAAATAAAAAATTGGTTAAACGTGTGGTGGCTACCCACCAATGGGAGGTCGGCCACCACAGAATGCACGACGAGGCCCTCTGGAGGTGGCGCGCCCACCCCCGATGTGAATCGAGGGTGGCCTTGGCCACCCCTGTGAGAATCTGTTAAGTGCCAAAATATTCTTATTTTAGCCTTTAAACTTATATGTGTTAATTCCTTAAGTATGTTAATTTGTGCTATTTTAGTTCTTTTATGTGTTTTTCATGCTTTTTCAGGCTTTTGGAAGATAAGGAAGTAAATTTGGAAGATTTGGGCTCAAAGAAAGAAATTGAGAAAAATTGGAGTCCTTGACAGTGTGATCGAGTGCAGGGAACCTGCGATCGAACACACTACCAGAGAAGACAAGCAGCGATGCAGCCATGTGCGATCAAGCGCATCACACATAGGATCAATCGCAGTCCTACGATCGAGCGCACACGGGCTGTGATCAAGTGCACCTGTGCGCTAGTGACACATTAGCTGCAGCCAAACTCACTTTCCTTCCATATTAGGGTTTTCTAAGTCCCACTTGTAATAGGACTAAAACCCTACAAATTTTCTAGGTTTACTAGTATGTCAAGGACTTTTAAGGCCTATAAATAGACCTCTGAACCTTGAGAATAAGGAGGCTGGAGAATAGACACAACTTTGGAAAGAGGAAATGGAGGCTACCTTTCGGTTCTTTTTTTCCCTTTTCTTTTAGTTTTATTTTCATTATATGTAACTAACTCTTTAGGATGGTTAAATTGAAGCCATAATTCAGCTTATTTAATATTTCAATATTGGCGCCTTTGTGGTGATCATGTTGTGATATTTAACTTGATTAATTCCTTTTTTTTGAATTCCTCATATGTATGTGATTGGTCATTATATGCATGTGGTATGGACTAGTTAATTAAATCAATTTGGATGATCGAGTCTTGGGTTTAATAAGAGTAACAAAATAAATCCACACCGGGTTCTTGGGTTAATCAATATGGGGAACCTGGAGTAGACACCCATGCCCTAGGCCTCATATATTTATCAATTTTCACAGATTTATGATTTCTTAAAGAACAACTTAGTAGATACCCATGCTAAATCCTTTAAGAAAGAAAAAAATTAGAGTAGACACTCATGCCTAATTTGTTGCTTAAGAAAATCAATAGCTTAAGGAGTAGACACTCATACCCTTACGTTGGCAAACATTAAGTATTCGTAATATGATTGGATCATTGGCATATTGTTATATTATCTAAGTATGATTAGTGGTGGATATCAAAGCTTTGCCTTTACCTTTTCATTTATCTTTATATCCTTTTATTTCTTCTTCACAATATCAATTTAGTGACAATTTGATATTTTTATCAATTCTAAAACAAAATCAACAATCCTCGTGGGATCGATCTCGTACTTGTTGCACTATACTATCGTTTGATCTTGTGCACTTGCGAGTAAAATGTACTAAATATTATCTATTAATTTAGGTAGTATTTAGCACAATAGAATCCGCCACCCCGATGGCCCTAGGGGTGGCGCGGCCACACCCAGTGCAATGGGTGGCCGGCCACCACACGTTTAACCTTTTTTTTTTCTTTTTTTTTTAAAAAAAAAACAAAAAAAAATTGAGATTTGGAAAAGTTAGAAATCAAATTGGCTTGCTAGTAATTTTAGTTCAATTCAAATTATAAAATACATGTTGCTACCAAACTAGAGAATTGGAATAACTATTTCATTCCAACATCTTTTATTCTCAGTAATAATTATTCTCTTTCCCAATGGAATACGCATTCCGCTAGCCAAACGATCTCTTTGGTTGTTTTGGGGGTGGTCAAACCAGGCAGTATAAAATAAAATAAAATAAAATAAAATTTAGATTAATAAAAAAAATATAAATATGACCAGTCCATAACCTAACTCAAATAAGACTTTTTTCTTTCTTTCTTTCTTTCTTTAAAACATTTTGCATCTTAACAAAAAATAAAAAATTCCACATTATATCTCGACCGATATATCGGGTTTAGTAATGTAATTATTATTATTATTTTTTTCTATTCAAAAAGAGTAGGAGGGGGTGACCAATTGTAGTTACTTTACTTGAGCTTGATTGTAGTAACATGTACCTACTGAGAATCAATGACTGGGGGGACCTTGATGGTGCATGAGAAATTGCAAGTGCTCTCTCAAGGCCGGTTAAATCATAGTCTAACCCAGCCTAACCAGGGTATCAATGGCACTCAAAACATCTAACACTAATCAGCTAGTGTAAGGATTCTTATTACAGGATTCGAACTTACGCCATATTGCGTGCCCAACCACTTGAGTGTTTCTTTGATACCACTTAACCACCACCACTAATGGTGGTTGGTAGTGTATTATTCATAAGATACAACAAGTCCAACCATATAATCCCCATGAGGTTGGGCATGCACTAGGGCCTAGGTTCGACTCCCGCAATGAAAATTTCTTAGCCTATTAGTGTTAGCCACCTTAAGTCCCATTGATGCCTTGGTGGGGCGAATGTTAAGCTATGGCTAGGCCGGTCTTAAAGAAGCGCCTGCAATTCCCACCATCTAGGCCCCTCCTGAGCGGCGTCCTACGGGTTGGTGCTACTATGGTCACGCCCAAGTAAGATAATTACAATTGGCCTTCCTCTCTAACCTTTATTTAATGAAAAAAAAAAAGTAGTCCAACCACATACAAAATCTCCATAGAAAAAATACATACAAAATATATATATCAGATACATTTTCTGTATGTTTGTCACCACCTATTTCTTTCGCATTCATGTGTATATATCAAAAATGACAATACTTTCATCATTGTTATAACTTACAAATGAAGAATTATTTTATACATCAACCGATCTATTACCACTACTTTCCATTGACCACCATAGCCAGCAACTTATCCCTTCCATCCTCAACCTCTGCAAACAGCTCTTTCACTACAGCTTCAAACATCTCCATGCCCTCTTTGAGAGCCAAAGAGCTTCTCTTCAGCAAATCGATACTCGTCCTTAGCCTTTCCCGATCCGCACCTTCTTCCCCCTTCAAAACCTCCTCTTTAATATCCAAAACCGCCTTCTCAATAACCATATTCTCAACCAAAACCGACCTTGCACAATCCTTCTCCTTCAAGCAGCACCCCACAAGCTTCCCAAGAGAAGCTGAGAAAAACTTCAGCTGAGGAAACCAACGATAAACTTCCTCGTACTCTCCAATATCAGAAACTGGATAGAGAATTGCGGAAAAAAGAAGCATGCCCATTACATCAATGGTGCTTTTAACGGCGTAGATGAAACGGATAGTGCTATCATGATGATGATGACGATTCTTGCTCTTAGTTTCAGCCATGGCGGCGATCTTGAACATATTCTTATATTTCCTCTTCTCAACCCCACAAATTTTCTTGCTCTCATTTTCTAATCTCTCAATCTCAGCTTTGATCGCTGCAACATCTGCAATCTGGTCGTCACAGAACTTTCTAACGGCGAGGTCGACCGTTAGCCGATACCTTCCCATCCAAGAAATGGCTGAGTTTAGAGAGTTGCATAAATCAAGGAGATTGATGGTCTCTTTCATGTAAACATCCAAGATATTTATACAATCCAACGAACTGGGTATCTCAGATTTCTGGTAAAAGAGAAGCAGCTGGGAGTGCATCTTCCTCAGGAGATTAGTGGCTTCAGAGCACCATCGAAGGGAAATGGAACCTTCAGGCAGTAGCCATGTTTGAAGCGTGTCGATGTCGGAAACTAGAGAAGAAAATAAGCTGACAGATTCATCAATATTAACGTTGGTGGAAGAAGATGGTTTTCCTCTGCATAGAGGTGGGAAACATGTAAGAAACACCCTTTCCATCGTGAAATATGTAATTATGATGAAGTTATCAATCCTAATAATCATTTGTTTGATGCTTAATCCACTTTCATAAATCAGGACTTTCCAGCGAAAAAGTTGATGCAAAGTAATTAATTGCATGAGTCATCATCATGGATTTCATTAGCTTTCATAATATGAACTAGTACTTTTCTCACACCAGTGGGAAAGAATACGTGTTGCTTAAGGACTTTAAAATCATGTATTTTTAAATGTACTTTTAATCGGAACACTTTCTACAATTTTGTTGAAAAACCTGCTTTTAGCTTACGAAATCGTGGGACTGAACGCACTCCTAAGATGAGTGGAACATAACAATTCTACTTCAAGTTCGAGTTGGTAGTAATCCATTGGACCTAATTCAGCTTTGCAGGGTGAAGCATGCCTATGCCTTTCGAAAATTTGAATTAAAATGGATAACTTCACTTTAGACCTCTGAACTTTCAATTGTAATCAATTTGAACCATTCCGTCAGATATTAAACCTTAAAAGTGAGACAAGACGTTTATACCCATAACTTTTTTATAAAATTTCAAATTCATCCTTAATTCCAAATTAAAAAATAAAGTTAAAAAAAAAAAAAAAAATTGCAGTCACAAGGGGTTTTTTTTAAAAAAAAAAAACAAGAAGACAAAAATTAAGGATATTTTGGTCCTTTTAGGTATTGCTGTTAGAAGTTAACGGCTGAATTTGACGGAGAGATTCAAATTGACTGTAATTGAAAGTTCAGGAGATCAGTTTTGAAGTTTTGGAGCTTGTTAAATCGCGTGGTAATTCAAAGTCTAAAAATAAAGTTACCTCAAATCAAAATAAAGGGCTAAACTGTAAACCAATTAAAGAATCAACTTGAACAATCACATGGGATTGATAACACTAACCTTTTGAGCATAGTGCTGATGCAGATTAAAGACTCTTGAAACTTAACAAATCTGTTAGAGAAGGAGTGAAAGAAGCAACAGATTTGGATTGATCTTTGCAAGCCTAAAATGTATGATAAAGAAAATGGGAGATAGAAATCGATAGATATACCAAGAATCGATGGGTATTTGAACCAATCTGCTTAAAACTTTTTTATGAGTGAACAATCAGCCTAGAAATCTCGTCTTCTCTTATGGTGTATTTATTTTAAAATATATATATATATAGAAATTTAACCAGAGTGGAAGACAAAGGCATGGAGAAATTTAACATTTAAAAATTAATGCCATGAAGAAGATGAAATCAGCAGCATTTACTGTGACACGCAAGAGATTTGTCAATAATGATCGAGAAAATCTACTTGATAAGATATGCTATGAATTTTAAGGAGAAATGATAAAAATTATTCTTTCACACTTTCTTTTAATTCATAATAGTGAATTAAAAGTAATTGCAGTTAATTTAGACACAATATTGCTTAGAAGGAGAAATCCAAATTTCAGGAAAAATGACAAATAACAGATTTGGGAAAATATGCTGTGTCAGCAAAATTATAGCCATGTCATAGTTAATGCAGTATCATGTTTGTAATTAAGCAAAAAAGTGATCAATTTAATTGATGATTAATGACAGGCATGTCAACCAAAAACTCTTAATTATTTTACCAATTATGAATTGTCACACCAATTTGAAAAACAAATTTTAATAAAAGCTGTAATATCCAAAATATTTTCCTTCTTCATTTGCTCTTGTAATCTAGTATTATGTACTTGCAAAGGTGAATGTACCGATCATAGCACGCAAATCAATGTTTTACAAAAGAATAATGTTAAAATTCACATTTTTATCTCGTAATGTTGATGTGACAGTCCAAACTAACCCTTGGATAAATCCTTTCAAAACAAAAAATTTCCGAGAGTTAATTAGAGCTGTCATGTCAGTATTGTGAGATAGTTGTGAAATAAAAATACAGGATATTATTACTCTTTACAAAACATTTACCATAGAAAATATTACCCTCTTGGCACAAGGAAAGCAAGCATATAAATAGGATTTTATTATCTGAAGATAATTGAGCCTCTGTTGTTATGTCTAGACAAAAACGTGTCATTCAGCTTCAACGAGAAAAAGAAGGTATCGTTCACTTTCCACAATCAAATAAATATTGTGGTTTAAAAATGTAGATTCAGTATAGAAGTCGCAATTTCAAATTTGAAATCTGCTCAATAAAATGATGCACCTGCACAGTTAAAAGTATTAAGACAGGCGTGTAAGGCACTTCATCAAGGCATCTGTGTGTTCAGGCTTCCCAACAGATACACGCACATAACCCTTCAATTCCTTCTTGTTGTAATGGCGGATCATTACACCCATTTTTGCAAGGTCCTCCTGTACGAATATAAGATTATCACAATTTTTTATATTGGTGAAAGAGATTCTTCTACGAACCTCCGACGTGCTACATCTAGGCACACGAGTGTACAAAATGTATCTAATAATTCAGAGGGAAAACAAAAATAAAGTATACCATTATCTGGATTGAAATATGGTGTACTAGCTCTTACATGGGCTGTTAATTTTAAATGAACGACAAAACTTAAGAAAGAGCAAGAAGTGGCTTGCAGTGCACGGGATAGTTGTTGGGGTGGCCGAACTACTTCCTTTGGTCATTGGGGTAGTTCAGCCACCCCCAAACCACCCTTTGGGAGTGGCCAAACTTCCCCTTGTGGCCAAAGGGGGTGGAAGAACAGTCACCCCTTGCACTGCAAGCCATCATTCGTTCTCTTTCTTTTGTGGTTTTGCGATTTGGGCCCTTCATTTTAAATGAACAGCCCAATGAGAGATTTTGCACCCGGTGAAATAACCAGATCTCAATCCCCATTATCTACATTTTAGTCCATTTTCCTAGCAGGCCCATATCGATCATAATTTTGAGTAGAAAACTTCATCCGAAATTATTTTGCAAACTAAATAGCAACATAAAGTGAAGGACACAAACATTGCCCTGTCACAAACAAAATTGAATATAGTATTGTCTCCAAAAATAAAAATAAAAATAAAAATAAAGAAAAAGAAAGGAATTATCTTGACAACTGCACCAACCAATCAAATCTAACTCTATATAATGGATTACACACACAAAGACACGCAGAAATGTATGACTGTTAGTCTATACAACGCAAATATTGGATTCAGAACTATAAATCTTTTCACATGGTAAAGTATGATATAAGCGAGAAAATTACGCACCTTCAGTTTCTTAGCATCGATTCCAGATGCAACCTCACAAAGAATGAAATTAGAATAGCTTGGAAATGGATTGAGAAATGGCACTTCCTTGAGAAGATTAAAAAGCCTCACCCTTTCTTGTACCAAAGCCTCTTTCACTTTCTGGTAGAGATGCAGATTCATATTAGACATGGCATTGAATGGAAGTAGTACTAATTTATCTGTCAAAAATGTGAGTGGTTGATGCATATTATTACCAAAGTCCTAGCTGATAGGTTGTAAAGAAGATTATTTCCAAGCACTAAAATGTGTTTGTCAGGGTGGGAAATATTTCCTGATTACGTTCTTATAGCTATTGAGTGCTTGGATAGTAGAATCAGATTTGGTGTTTCATGTGTGCTTTGCAAGCTGGATATTGAGAAGGCCTACAATCATGTCAACTACGAATTTCTTTTGTCCTTGCTTGGGAGATGTTTTGGGGAGAAATGACGTATTCCATCACCACCAAATACTGGCCAGACTTGTTTCAATCCCTCAGCGATTTACAAAACTCTCCCGTCACTTCAACCCTTAACCAAGTTCACCCAATACACTGTGGATCATCTTCTTCTACATTGTGAGATCACTTATGCTTTGTGGAGTGCTATCTTGAGTGGTCTTGGGTTAGCTTGGGTCATGCCTAAAAGAGTAATAGACCTTTTCGCTTGTGGGATAGGGTATGGCAGTAGTCATCAATGTGCAGTTGTGTAGAAGTTGGTTCTGTCCTGCCTATGGTGTCTTTAGAGGAGGAAAAATAATAGATGTCTGAAAATCGAGAGAGGATTGTGGTGGAACTAAAGTCTTTCTTCTTTAAAACTCTTCATCTTTGGACAGTTGCCCTAGATCTTAATTTGCTTAGTTTTCCTGATTTTCTCAACTTGTTGTCTTATTATAGCGAGGTATTTCTCTTTTATACTCTTTGTGTGCTTGGGTTGCGCCTTTTGCACTTTCAATGGTAATCATTTACTTACAAAAAAAAAAAATGGAGAATACTAATAAGAATAAAAAAGAATTAACCTCAAGATATGTGGGATTCTCCAAAGCTGCACAAGCAGATACTTCAGCAGCAACTGAAACATTATAAGGTTGCTTTGCTCTCCAAAGATATTCGATGATGCTCAAAGGAAAAGCTCCATATCCAACACGAAGTCCAGCTAAACCTGCACCAATTGTTCATTTGCAATTTAAGATTCTGAACATTTCACATAAAGAAAAGAAGGAAAAACATATCCAAATTTTTTTTTAAAAAAAAAAGTTAATGAATTTAATATGATAAATAAACCATTGGATAAACATTTGAGGATATGACTAACCTCCCATACCAAATACAAATGCATAAATCCAGAAAATTAAATCAACTATCAACTAAAAATGAATATGATTAAAAAAAATGAAGCACAAAACCCACTACATAAATATGCTACATCACAAGGTGCCCATTACTGGACCAAACAATAAATGAGTTAAGAAAATCTATCCTTCTCGGGAATATGTAGCAACATTATACGATTCAAAATGTACATTCTTGCAACAAAGCTCACACAATCGTGCAAGGGAAAAAGTTCATTAGTAAAAATAAACCATCATTCCTTCCATTCTATAAAGAACCCAAGTTGCTGATGTTACTCACAGTTCTTTTAAAGATAAAGGGTATTGAACTAACACTGATGAAATGATTTTATCTATGATACATGTTACATCAATAGGTAAATTAGTTGTCCTCCAGGGTTTGTACCTGCATTTCAAATCTCAAGCATGAGTCACAAGTGACTTTCATAGAGGTGATACAGATAGACATAACAAGTTCAACTAATGATGATCCATGCTCAGCACATTGCGCATGCAACAAGATGTTATGAAATGTTTAAATACAAAAACTTCTCAAAATTATGGTCTAACTTTGACATGGGATCTAATTTAGATCCTCCATAGCTACTCAAGCTATTATTGAGTTTTACTTATTTGTTTCTTTACATTAGTAAATCTTCTACATTTGTTTTACAGGAAATGGGCTCTAGTTAAGGCCCATGGTTCTTACTTTGGTCAAGTTATATATTACTGGGTCTTTATGTGTTCTTTCCAAATCTCCTACTTTTAATGTTTGGGGTGCATATGGAGGGAAAGAAACAATATGAATTTCGATAATCTTGAGAGGACTTTGGAGTAGCTCAAGTCCTATTTCTTTTTTTTCCCTCTTCGCTTGGACATCTGCTTATTTAGCTCATTTAGTTACTAGCTATTCAGATTTCCTTGCTCTATTTTCTCCCTAGTTTTAGGCATTCTCTTATATACTTTCTGTGTATTAGGGTTGTGCCCCTTTATACTTTTTGATATATATAACATTACTTATATATATATATATATATATATATATATATAGGAGTAGCCAGAAGGTAGCAGCTTATAAATATTGTTGAAACAACTCCAATTCACCAAAGATCAGTATCTGACTTTTGAGAATATTTCAGCACCCATCAATGAGATGTCTATAGTATCTCCTTCTCCTCTTCTTTAGTATCCTCCACTTCTGTAAATCCTATAAATTTTAGAACCCCAATTTTCATGTACTCAACCCAAGTTACTAGAAAGCTCTGGAAATAAGAGCTGTTTACAGTTAACTATTAACAGCCCAAAATAGCACCACCAAAGCTTGTCTTTCTTTCTTCTAAACCAATTACTCAGTTGCATCTTTACAAATTATAAACTCGAATAGTTTTCTCCTAACCTTTTCCACCATTAAAACCTAAAATTGGCAACCTCAAATCTATAAATGCCTGCAATATATCACTGAATGCCTAGCAACCTTTAAGCCATAAAAAAATGTTCTTTTAATCCCAGTTCAGATTATCAACTTAAGTATACTCTTCAACCCTTTAAAACTTCAAAAGCACATACTCCTCCTAACCGCCTACCATGGACTAAACTGTAGGCTGCCTTAATCAAGTTGGAAGTCCTGTCCTAAGTCACACAAAATCCATAACCAAATACATGTTTATATATAGCAAGAAAATATTGGTCCCAAACCAGCAGCAAACAATGCGTATTGAAATCATGGATGAGGTAGCACATAAGGTCATAGACATGTGTCAAGAGCAGATAGCTACCATCTAAGTACTTGAAGTAAACATAATTCTACAAGATAAATCACATTAGCAATGGATGAGCATTAATGTGAAGCAACAGCATCTTCAGAGTCATTTATATAGGACATGAGAAAGGTCAAACTTAATGTCATTTTCCCTCCAGGTCATTACCTTGAAGGAAGCTGAGGAAGTTTGTCTACTATCAATGAGAGTACCAAGTTAATAATAGCTATTATCAGAAGAGGTGACCCTGTGCAGATAAAGGGGTCCCCTCAATTTCAGTCATTAGTAACTTGCAATGTTTGAGTCACAGGTCATATGTGATCTCATACAAGATAAATTCCCTTGATAACAACCACCAATTACCATATCAATTAATCTTTGTTTGGCTTCATGATTAGTATCAGAATAAGCCAATGGTTTTGCTTCCAGCAGAAATCAGTACATAAAAGGCAGAAATATACACAAGGAAAAAATGAGATACCATACGAACAACAACAGCAATTACGAGATATTCTTGCTGTATTGGCTTATACTCTAAAATAAGTATAGTAGTATTTTATGAGCAAATAATAAATGTTATAACAAGAAAAAAAATGATAAATATGATTGGCAGCCAAAGGACATATCATAAACAAGAACCTAAAGTAAGTTAGTGTGCAACTATATATGTTTCTCTGGTGTTGCACATGATTTGGACATCAGTGATGTGAGGTGCTTTACAAGCCAAACAAATCCATAGATTAATTCAGGAAGGCAGAAATTCTGGTAGCCATTAAAGCTAGAGTTTGGTGGCATTTGACTGTTGCAAAACAGCCATGCTTTGATTGAACAAACAAGTAAGAAAAACAAATGCACAATGGTATTCATGAGTAGATTATCTTGGGTCATGTGCTATTAAAGACACTAACATACTCCTCCATCGTGATTAGCTTGCTTTTTAAGTATCTATTGAACAAAGCATAACAACAGGTATGTTGTCTACAGATAAAATTGACCCTTTTTATAAATTTTACTTTGGGTTATAAAATCCCCTGGCAGATCTTATAAAAACAAAGTATAAAAAAAAAAATTAAAAAAAAAAATGTCTACCGGAAGACAAGTTAGGACCTTAATGCTGGGAAACTGCAAAGAAGAGATCTATCACCTGTAGATGAATGTAGTACAATTTTATGGACTTCTCTTCTCAGTTAAATATTTTTAAATTGGGGGACTTTTTAGTCACTGCTCTCATTCTATCCCAACTTACGTTTCTAATTATCCTTAACCCTAGAGCATATAATAACTAATTCAGATCAAATTTAAGAAAGATTTAACAGTTCACAACATAGAAGATAATAGATCTTTGCATTAGAAATTCAATAACAAGATCGATGCTACCAGAACAGAATCATATAGGCTGACATGCAAATTCCCAAATAATTGATTCTAAAGAAAAGGCATTACAAATATTTACATACCAGCTCTTTTGCTAAATGTCCGAAGAACAATTAAATTCTCATGCTTCTTCACCCATTTCATCCTGGACTCTATTCCTGAAAACTCAATATATGCTTCATCCAGCACCACCAAGATAGGAAGCTCAAGGATTTTCAAAAGAGCTTCATCATCAATTACACTGCACATAAGTGGGATCGAAATATAACATCACAATCCGAATATGTGACTAGAAAATAATGCATAAAGTTCAAACATTTTATGAATATAGTGTGCAGGCTCGTTAGACCAACAAAACCACACTAAAGTAAAGATAGAGTCCAAATTCTGAAACTCTGTCTACACAAGAAGAGGACACCTCTGTTGACCTCTTTCTCCTGCCATCCAGGCCCTTACACATTCTACAATCAGGCCTTCTCTGCAATTCATTCCAGAGGTAAATAATAGAAGCAACCTTAAATTCCATGCCCCAATACAATGTCAGCATCTTCAGTTAATAACCCTTGAGACAAGAAGAGGACACCTCTGTTAACCTCTTTCTCCTGCCATCTAGGCCCTTACACATTCTACAATAAGGCCTTCTCTGCAATTCATTACAGAGGTAAATAATAGAAGCAACCTTAAATTCCATGCCCCAATACAATGTCAGCATCTTCAGTTAACAACCCTTGAGGACAAGAAGAGGACACCTCTGTTGACCTCTTTCTCCTGCCATCCAGGCCCTTACACATTCTACAATCAGGCCTTCTCTGCAATTCATTCCAGAGGTAAATAATAGAAGCAACCTTAAATTCCATGCCCCAATACAATGTCAGCATCTTCAGTTAATAACCCTTGAGAGAGCTAAAGATTGATTTATTCTGTCTAAAAATGGATGTCTACTACATGCACCAATACTAACCCAGATGTTAAAAGAATAGTTTATCTAACCATATCTCCCAACCCCATACTATGAACAGCTCTTGAATGGGTCAAAGCCTAAGCTCAGACTAACTAGTTTTAGAAGAAAGCTCTATGCAGATACTTTGACTTTTAACATATATGCCTTCAGAGGTGATCCTTCTCTTGAATGTGCTTGATAGTTAGTTCATTACTGGGCAGTAAGGTAAGGACACATTAGAGACATCAAGTCAATCATGTAAAGTAACTATGCCAAAAATACATTAAGAAAAGAAACAACACAGATTTACCTCCCATCTGGATTATTGGGAGATGTTAAAAATATGCATTTGGGTTTCTCTCGTTCAATAACATCTGTTATTTGTTCCACATTCAAGCTAAAGTCTGCCTTCCTTGGAACTGCAGAATAACATAAAATTGCAGGAGGTTATTCACATATGATGTGGCAAAGAAATGAAAAACAAAGCAGGCCAGAGAAATGACAGATGTTTAAGGACTCAATATTGGAGATAAACCCAAGAATTTACATCAATGAAAGAAAGAATTAGAAACTCCAAAAACTTGTGGAAGAAACAATAATAAAGTATAAAGTTTATGTACCTTTTATTACAAGTGCCCCATTAACTGCAGCATCAAACTCATACATTGTAAAGGTCGGAGGGCAGTCCACAATTTTGTCACCAGGATCAAGCACACATCTGCAGCATATATTAAATAACAACAAAATCTGTAAAAGATTAGGAACTGTTGACTGCTGTAGGGAGATAGACACTAACAGGCATTCTAATTTAGAAACGTATAAAGATACAAAATTCAAATCCTAACCGCATAATCAAATCAATGAGCTCATCCGCACCACATCCTGCAAGAATATAATCAGATTCAAGTCCTGAATCTTTGGCAAGGGCAGCTCGCAAGCGACGGCTCTCAGGGTCTGGATAGACATATGGGAACTTGATTGAGCCCAAAGCTTCGAAAACCTACAAACAATCTGAATTTTCTATTTAAAACAGAAAGGGGTATTAACACTCAGAGCGCGTCTACAATCAACAGACTATTCTTCGACTTCAAATCTTTACACACTAAATAAATATTTCTTTAACATCTTTAAAATAAAAAATAAAATAAAATAAAAAAAGCAAAGAATTTCGTTTTTGTTACCTCGGGGGGAGGACCATAAGGGTTTTCATTAGCATCTAATTTGATAATTTCCTCAGGCTTCCTTCCGAGCTGCGATGACAAAACCTGTAACAAAGAACCCAATTCATTTATCTGGACATCAAATTACTATTTCACATAGATTTCCACTCAAGTGACTCATAACAGGGCTTTGTTAACTCAAAGTGACAAAAGTCACGTGCAATTTGAAAAACATTATCAGTATTGACCAACCCCATCTCGAATAGAAACAAACACCATCATCTATGAAATTGATTGCCTTTTATTTTCAATTTTTGGCAAGTAAACAAACATTAACCATTTGCAATATCAATTATATAGCAGCCAGTTGGGTTGAAGGAAAACTTGGAGAACCTGTAGTAATAAATCCTTTTCAATTAGTAATCAATGAACATGATAATACTCAAAGCTGGTAGTTGATTTTGAACAAATATACAACTAAATTGAGAGACAGTGTAAGGGTTCCTAATTAAAGTGGGATGCCATTGTCAAAAAGCACAAATGGGTTACTCACCCACAAGGAAAAGAATGAAATGGATCGGATTATAGTACCTCGAAAGGCAAAATGGGCTGATAAGGAGATAATTTCCTCAAATGGGGTCGAATGAAGGAGTCACCGGTCAAGCGCTGTTGACCCTCATTGACATGTTCCATTGGAGGAACAATGGAGGCCATAGCAACGACCCGCCCGCGGTTTCCTTCGATTGAGCAACTGGGTCTCTGCGATTGAGGCACCACAAGTTGTTGAAAGCTGGTGTTGGGTTTGATGAAGCAGAGAGAGGAGGCGTTGTAGATGTCAATGACACCCATGAATCTCTGCACATTTGGAACCCAAAGCAATCACAAAAGAAAAAATTTAATAAAAAAAAATTAAAATTAAAAAGGGTCTGAGTGATAGAGATTCAAATACAGAGAAATGATTTGTTTTTACCAGAGCAGCCAATGACCCAAAGAAAAACCCCCTAAGCCCTACACAAAAGTGTCTATCAAGGAACAGACAGAAGTGGGCAAGTACTAGGTGGACACTGGTGAGATGCGATGCTCATAATGAGATGCGATGCTCATAATATATATATATATATATATATATATATATATCCTTGTCAGAAACCTCAAATTTGCAAAGATTTTGGTGCTTCAATATATATTTTCAATCATTTTGGCTCAGGAAAAAACAAACAAATTGAAAATATCTAAAATCTAAAAGCTATATTAAAAAGAGGCCAGCTTCAAAACTATTTCTCCTTGGTTATTATTCTTTGCACGATATGTAACTACCTTTTTACCCTTTATAAGCTGTAATAACTTTTAGTGACCCCAGCTTAATTTTGGTGAGGAATAAAGGGTTTTATTTCGGGCTTTGTTGTCTTTTGGCTGGCCTCAATGTCAAAAGCAGCCGCCGCCGCCGCCACCGCACTTCGTCCAATTCAGTCACTAAAAATTGCATGATGAGATGTTCATATATATATATATATATATATATATATATGAAAAATGATAAAGTCCTAATTAATTTGCCCATTTTTTTTTTTTTTTTATAACATGTCCGCACAAGAAGTGGGATTCGAACTAATAATATCCGCTTCATTAGACGTAATCACAGCCAATTAATCTACCTCTTGGCTCTTGAGGACAACTAATTTGTCCAACTTAAGTTGAACTTTTGCTTTATTTTTTTATTTTAAAAATAAATAAATAAAAAATGTGTAAACCAATAATATCTATTTTTGGTCCTTCTTTTATTGGGTATTTTTAAAAAAAATACAAAATGATATTTTTCTTCATAATAATGTCATTTTTTTAAAAAAACAAATGACATTATTATGAAAAAAAAATTACTATTTTCTATTTTTTTTTAAATACCAAATAAAAGAATGACCAAAGATAGATATTATTCTTCACACATTTTTTTCATTTGCTATTTAGTATTTGAGAAATACTAAGCTTACAAACACATTTTACAAAAAATACTTTTACAAACTAATATGGCACAACATGATTGGATATGAGATAAATTCAAATTTTGAGAAACCCAATCATGTTGTGTCACATCAATTTGTAAAAGGTTTTTTGTAAAATGTGTTTGTAAGCCTAGCATTTTTCTTAGTATTTTAAAATAAAAAATATAATGCCAAAGTTAAACTTAAGTTGGGCAAATTAGTTGGATACATATAATTGCTCTCTCTCTCTCTCTCTCTCTCTCTATATATATATATATGCTGAATTATCAATTATGGACAGCAATCCAATCCCCAAATTTAGTCAGAAGGTTGCCATCTTCCTATAAATAATGTACAAATACAAATTATAAAGCTAATATGGTAGACCGGTAAGCTTTAAATCAACCCTTAAAAATAAAAATAAAAACTTTTATAGACCACATATTACACCTTCATCTCACTCCTATCTTACTAACCTAATATCTTACTAACCTAATGTGGTAGTACTTATTAGGGGTAACAATTTGTGTTCGTTTCGAGTTCACGGATTATGTCAAAAAATTTAAGTCATTATGTCGCATATTGGATTTGGGTCGTGTTAAAGCATGAATATAAAGCTATATAGATCAACCCTAATCCGACCCATTAAATTAAACGAGTCAAATTCTTCAATTCTAATATTTTAATTTCGTGTTGAGTTTGTGTCAAGTTTACGAGTCGTATAAAAAATTGCTAGTTCTAGTGCTTATAAACTCTTGAATTTTATTTTATTTTTACTAAGACCTCCCACATCCCTACCCATCAACTGGTCAAGTGCCAATATCGATCCACCTTTATGCCAAACACACAAGTGACTAATTAGAATTCTTAGTCCCTTATATTATTTTTCTAGGGAGAGTATACTTGGAGAAGAATAAGAAGTGATTTTGATATTGCTGGCCTCCTTAGCCAAGAACCTACACCAGCAGCAACATCAAACCTCAAAACTATCTCTGTAACTTTTCCACAGTTACAAGACTCAGTACCTCCCCTATGATTCACAGAATGTGCCTATTGTTAGAGATGCTCTCTGCCTTCTCAAACAGATTTTCGTTTGATACATTCACAAAATCCATGTCAGCAAGTGCGGTGTCTTTGCCACGTGGGCATGCAATTAAGATGATATAGCAGTTTAAATTATTATTATTTTCACTGTCACGTCATCTTAATTGTATAATAGTCGTATAATATGCTTAATTTTCATTACCACATCATTCTAATTGTATGAAATACTCTCAACCTTCTCAAATAGAATTTCCTTTGGTCCATTCACAAAATCCGTTACAGCAAATGAGTTGTCTCTACCACATGAGTATGCAATTAGGATGATATGACAGTAAAAATCAACTATTTTTTTTTTTACAAGTATTGATCCATGATTGATTTTCATTGTTACGTCATCTCAATTGTATGGCAGTTATATATAAGTCTAATAAATAACATTACTAATTAATTAATGGTGTTATTAGTATTGAGTTCATGTTTTATTTAATTTTTAAGAGTGAAACAAATTTTTGATAATTCAATAAAGACACATGTCACACAACCATCTTTCAACCATCTCTTTTGGCAAATTCAATGGATTAACCATTAAATTTGTGGACTCATGTGAATTCCACACAAATTCAATAGTGGATTCATCCATTCACTATATGAAAATGGTTGAAATAATGAATTTTATCATTTCTCTTCAATAAGTGAGCTTTGCCCTAAATTAAGGTTAGGGTTTAGTGACTGAATTTATTTAAGTGTGATTTGATTCCAAATGATGCAAATTTGATGAATATGATTAACTAAACCTTGCCCAAATTGTTCTAAGATGAGACTCTTATTTTATTTTATTTTTTTGTGGTGAGATTCTTTTCACCTTATTGTTGGCCACAGACTGATTCAGCTTGGGATTTCGTGACTCCTTTTTGTTCTTTGTTTGTTTTGATATCCGGCCTACATCACTTGGTATTGGGCTTTATGAGTCTTATGCTGCCATTCATGCTCAAATATTACTGATGGACCCATTTCCTTTAGTCAATCACTACAACAACAAAAAGGGCAAGTTAAGGACGCCCTAAAAGGCGACTCCCAGAGGCCTTTTTTTTTTTGTTTTTTTTTTGGACATGTCCGCACAATAGGGGGGAGATTCGAATTAGTATAGGCGAGATCCCAGCCGATGGATCGTTTCACATTTTCTTCTCTACCTAGATCTATTGTTGTACTCTCATTAAACAACTTCAAATTCCTAATTCCCCACTACTTAGGGCGGTGGTTTAGTCACATCAAGGCAATCTTCATGTGATTAGGTGAATAATAGGGCTATTGTAAATCACCTTTATTCCTACTACTATCTTGATAGCACTGAATTAGACTGTAACTCAATTCCTAATTCGCTGCCCCTTCTACCCTTTTTGAATAGGAAAAAAAATCCCTAATACCCCTTCTCCATCCCACCCTCTTTTTTTCTTTTCTATTTTTTGGTTCCCCTTCAAATCCTTTGTATTTGGTCAGGAAAAAAAAAAAAAAGGGAAATAAGGCAGTAGTACTACCAAAGAACATTTGCAAGGTTTCTTGATTCCTTGGGAGAAGATGATGACAATGACTTGAGGTTGAGGGAGCTTTTTGATGGTCATTAACACAAAGGGCCTACTTATTTCTTTTTCCCCTATACAAGACGGCATCCCAGATTAATAATATCTAAAGCTGCAGAAACTGCTGTTTTTACAGCACCCAATAGCCAATATAAACTAAAAATTCATCTAACTTTATCAAAATTTTACCTTAATTTGTATATTCATCAAAGAATACTTACTGTACATATTTGTACATAAACATTGTGATTGATCAGCCTTTAATCTTGAGCTTCCGATGGGAGTTTTGCAGCAAGAAAAGCTTCTTCAACACCTTCACGATCACCACCATCCCTGGCTTCCTTGTTGAAAGCGCAGCTCCATGATTTTTGGAGGCTGTCAATGCCTTAACACACCCCAACTCCACAATATCTCTTGAAGAAGATGTGTTGGATCTTGATGTGCTAGAATTTCTTGACAATTCTTCGTTGAAATCCTCCCACAACATGTCCATCTTGCGTTCTTCATCATCATCATCATCATCATCATCATCACTGGCCACTTTCCGACAACCTTCTACAGATGAAAAGCTCTTTCTTTGGCTGTACTTGATTTGTCTTGTAGCAAAACAATCTTCCGTGTCGTTTTGATGGTCTTCTCCTTTGGCTGCCCCATTTGGTGGTTCTTCATGGCTGGAATTCGGAGAGGCGGCTGGAGACAGGCGCCACATCGGCGGCGAATCGATGCTACATGGGGGGAAGGTGTCACCGGTTGTTGGGAAGCTGAAATCTTCTGTGGCCATGGCTTGGATTATCAGCTCTCTGTAGGTGAAGAGAGATGGGGAGAATAGGGGAGGGTGTTGCCGTGTTGGGGTTGGAAGCCAGGTGGTTGTTTTTTTAAGTTTAGTTCAACTGCTTCAACCAGACAAGTAGCATAGTTTTTGTTTATGGTCAATTTATTTAAAGAAGAATCTAGGTGGGGTTCTCTCTTCAATGTAGATTTCGCCATCTTAAATTATTAGTTAAATGATTAAGATTAATAAATTCTATATGTTTTAAGGGTATTCACGGCCGGCTCAACTAAAAAACACTTTTTATTTTTTTAAAGCGCCTAAATCCGAATCACCATTTTACTTGTCACTTTTACTATTTCATTTCAAATATTATTTCTTTGCTATTCCCAAATATGGGAGTGAGACAGATTGATTTTCTTTATTAATATAAATTATGCATTATTGAGTTATATTGCTCACAAATTTTCCGAGTGCTATAACAACTCAACAAATATTTAGCTATTTTAGCTAGTCATAAGTGAAGCTTTTTGGAAATGTTTTGCGTACTCTAAGCTTTTAGAATAACTGATAACATAGTATGTTTTTGAACCCTATCTTTGTAATTCACCACCCATTTTAATTAAATATTTTATGTGTTGGGTGATTAAATTCACCATTTTTTTATCAATTTAAGCTTTCGTAATAACCGGCTCTGAAGCTAATACAAGTTCAATAAAATGATAATCCTTGTCTAAAACTAAAATGTTTGTCAATTTTGTGTCTTCTTGACAAAAAAAAGCACATGTACATGTTTGTCAGACCTTTTCAACCTACCCTCCATCATATGCAGATTGAAAATTAAAACTAATGGTAGATACATACATATTGTTTATTGTTGCTGATAAAAGATAAGAACAGTGAACTAAAGATATCTTCAGTACCAAGAAAGAAAGAAAAACAAAAACAAAAAGCACCCAATATGGTAAAAGTGCTACCTAAATTTCATGTGAATGAAAAATTAAGCTACCTTTAATCACATTCTTTCCAAATGGTACGCAAGTTTTTTCAAAATTTGGAAAATGACTTGTGGGTCAAGATAGACCTGATTTTTGTGTTCACGAATCATGATTCACTGATTTGAGAATTAGGTTAATTTCTGAATTGTGCTGATATGGCAGAATTGGGTAGAAGCAGCCAAACCCATTTTCGGGAAATGGGGACACCTCATCTTCCTCCGGATTGATTGGGAGGATCCCCATCTCCTTCTGCTAAAATTTCCACAGCCCCATTGACAATCTTGCTTTGAAAGGGACTCTTCTACAACTTACACACTTTCTCTTGACAGCTTTCTATGGAACCAATTGCTTTCATAACCTAGCAAAATAGCCCTTTTATCCACATGTTTTGGGATTATTATTTTGGGAAATTTCAGAAAATTCCCATGAATTTTCACTCATTTTAAAATTACTCCTCCTCAAAGTTTAAAAACTCTCAATTAAGGGTATCGAACTTTCAGAGTGTGTTTGGCAAACAATACTGTTCATGTTTGGTGAGGAAAAAAATGAGTGTAATAATTAGTATAGAAAAGTAAAAAAGTAGTATTAAAAAATGAAATTAAAAAAAAAAATTGTTTTATAGTAATTTTGTTATTTGAATAGTAATAAAAAGTAACTAATGTAATATAAAAAGTGAATAATGTAATATAAAAGTGAGAATATTTTTTTTGTTTTTGTGGGAATGCTGGTGTTGTTTAACAAACAATGCCTCAATTTCTTTCAGTTACCCTATTCCGTTAAATCTTGTCAAATTTTCAAAATATTTTTTTTATATATATATAAAAATAATAATAAAATATTGCAAAGATGTTGCAAATTTGTCTTTTTTTCTTATGAAAAAAATAAACACGTAAATCTTTACAATTTTTTTTTTTTTATTTTTTTTTGAAAATTTTGACAAGATTTAACGGAAGAAGGTAGGTGAAAGTAATTGAAAGTTCGATACTCTTAATTGAGAGTTTTTAAACTTTGAGGGTAGTGTCAAAACGAGCGGAAGTTGTCATCAAGAGATAGATCAATCGGCTAGGACCACGCTTAATGAAGTGGAGGTCACTAGTTCGAATCCCCCTCCCCCCTCTTGTGCGGACATGTCAAAAAAATTAAAAAAAAAAAAAAAAAGTGGAAGTTGAGGAGGATTTTGTAAAGTTTTTTTTTTATTTATTATTATTATTATTTTTTCGTTGGACCGAGTAATTAATTAAGCCAGTTGTCTTCTACAGTTCTACCCGAATTATGAGTAGTGTAGAAGTCGTGGGTAACATGGTATGGAGGGTGCAGTTATGATGGAGTAGACAAGAAGGCGATGAAAATGACAAAGTCAGTGTTGAGTCTTTGGATCAGCTGCATGTGCCAACCAAGGATAAATATATTTTGCTTGGCCTGAGGAATTCATTTCAATGGGGCCATGCTACGTTGGTAGGTTGCTTAATATCCCCCCTTCGATCTGGCCTATCAATTATCATGCCTACTCCACGTTTAAAGAGAAAATAAGCTCAAAAGAAAACCCATAATTCCTTTCAAATTTTGCTCACACATACCTCGTTTTTTTCAGATGAAAATGGGGGATAATAGTATGAAGGCAAATGCAGTGTGCATGAGCTGCAAAAGGGTACCCTTTTACTGGCACTGATGTTTCACGCTATCAGAATCTGATGAGTCAAGTGTATAAAATTTAACTGTAAGGACTAATTTTTTTTTTTTTTAATATCTCAGACCTCTGAGTTCATTTTGATACCACGGGAAACTAATTACAAATCAGGTAAATAAGCAAGTATAAACTATAGAAAGCATTTTTTTTTTTTTTTTTTTTTATGTAAACCTCACCCAAAAAACACTTGTAACTTATAAAGTACAAACATGAATGTACAAAAACAAACACACTTTTGACTTTTTCTTTTCTTTTTGTTTTATGCTAGTTCGTTGCTGAGATCAGGTCGATGGACAATGATTCCTTTGGAAAAAGGTTTACTTTAATGCATGCTCATAAAAAATAAACTTAAAATAATAAGCTGCCACTAAAATATACTTGAAGAATTATAGTCAATTTTGGTTTTTTATTTTTATTTTTTATTGTTCTTGTTATTGGCATAGAAAAAAACAAAGAAGAAAAAGATAAACATGGTCTTCTGTGTGTCTCAAATGATGCCTCTCATGATTTCTTTGTAACTGAAGTAAAGGTACACTATAAATCAATGTGGGGCTCGCAAGGAGAAAATGGGCGAGGTTTTTGTCCGTATGCATGAACAGCAGCCAAAAGCAAAAATTCCTATCAATCCAAGAGAATTTCCTTCCATCTTTCTTTGCTCATCTTTCTTTCGGAAGAATATACAGGTATAGCCAAATATGTTGATAAAAATACAGGTTGATGGCTACAGATCCTCTTCCAGAATGAAAGCTTATAGATAAACAGCAGACCAATGAATCAAAGAATACATCTACTGTGATCTCAAGGATTCTTGACACCGAAGAGGGCTACTTTCGAGTTCGAATTCATCTACTTCTATGTGCTTAGAAAGGCGCACAGGGAGGGTTGGTGATGAACCTGTGAAGGAAAGAGCAATTTACATATCAATTATATATGGTCTAGGAAATCAAAAGGGAACAATAAGTTTGCAGGGAAAGACACTGAAAACCCACCCTCAACCATGTCCTTTGTTTTGTGAAGAAGAAAAGTCCCAGAAAGGATTGTCACAAATCCACACATCTCTGTGACTATTTGAGTTGGATTTTGTCTATCCCAATCCTGTATTGAAAAGTGCAACACCCTTATTTTGACAGATTAAGAATGTGGTAACAGGCTTAACTGAAAATAGTGTAATTAAGAATAAGCATGTGAAATTCAAGAATATGATATTGTAAATCTTAATTCATCACCATGCCCAGAGAGAAAATAAGACACTTAAAATAAACTCAAGGAAAACCCCCATAAAAATTCTGTCCAGCATGTTGTTTTTATTTCTTGAAGACATATTTGCATAATAGGGTCTAGAAAATGCAAAGGGATCTCCCGAGAGTCTCCCAAGCTAATAGCTTAGAGATGGGTGCCACGAGAAAGAACTTATCAAGAACAAAAGAGAGGAAAAAAAAAAAAGTAATTGATTCCCTTTATCAATATGATGATCACCAGGACTTGCTGCAATCTAACCAGCTCGGCTATAATTTTTAGTCCTCCTCCTAAATCAACATTGTTCGGGTAAATACCCACCAACCAGATGCATTCAGAATAAACCAACCAATGTAGAATAAAACTTCCTCAGCTCTATCTAGTTACTAAGAACTAGCTGTAATCAGAATAACATAAAGATAATCAGTCGTTTGCTGTTTTGTCACGAGTAGATTAGACGTAAGAATAGTTACAGGAGCCTCTGAAAACTGAAAGCTGGAAGCACACCTCAAAAGTAAATAGCATGCTCTAAAGTTGAATTGCTACACAAATCCATACTTCCTTTTTCCAAATTCACCCCTTTATGAAATTGTGCTGCCAAAAATTTACAATCATAATTAGTTTTTTTTTTCTTGCATTAGTGAATATTAAACTAATAGGAGTCTAATTCACAAGTTTAAAATATTAAAATACTACTAAGAAACCAGAGATAGTACCTAGTGCTGTAAATGAACCAAGATGGGCTAAGCCCGATAATAGGCTTGTTCCAGACCATTAATTTATAAAATGACCGGAGCTCAAGCTTTAAATATACAACTTGTTTCCTTTAACAAGCCAAACGCAAGCAGGCCCATGCTCAGCTCGGTAGGACTTGTGAAAATTGAGCTTTGTATTTAATATTAGTATGGAGAATAGAAATGGAAGACAGCAAACCAAACTGATACCCACCACGGCAAGAATACTGGCCACACATTTAAGACCTTATTAACTTCATCAAGCAGGAACTATTATTTTGGTTTCTTTCTTATTTTTTCCTTCTATAATTTTGGTTGTATGAGATTTGTGTAGATATTTCCCACTTCTCTTTTAGTGTTTAGCTTATCTGTGAGATTGCTTAGATAAGTCATTTCTCTCTTAAAATCTTGAATCTCTCTCAAATTTCTCTATCTAAAGCTTCAACAAAATGTACGTTAAGGTGTTTGGTTTTTGTTTACACCTAAGTTTCTGATGAAATATGAAGAGCCAAGCTTTTTGAGAAGCCAAGCTCAAGTTTGGCTAGGCATGGTCAAGCCAAGTACAAACAAGCTTAGCCAAACTTGGTTCAAGCTCTACCAGGTCTAAACCTTCACTCGGTATATTCATTACAAATGCTGTTTCCTATGCACTATGCATTGTTCTCTAGGGCTGGGCAAAACCTGCCCAATACTGACCTGACCCGAGGTTACCAACCCGAGCCAAGCCATTTGGTAGGCTCCCAACAGGCCTCGGTTTGGCCAGGTCGGGTCAAAATTCAGAATCCATTTTTCAAAAAACCAAATTCCAACCCAAGGTTATAATAAAAATAAAAACAAATATAAAATTTGGGATATATACATATCCACTGCAATGGTTAGCGGTCCTTTCCGCCCTCCCACGAGGCTTGACCCCTCCAAGCTCACCTAGCAGTCCTCCCTCACAGTGAAGCTCACTAGCCTCGCTAGCTCCTCCAGCTTCGATACGATCTTCGACACCAGCACGCCAATACAAACCTTGCCTCCTCCCCTCCCTCCTCAAACAACCCAGAGAGATTGAACCCGTGCAAGAACAATACAATGTCGAACACGTTTCAAGCTCACTGGTCTCGGCAATGTGCTCGCCCTCCTACTCCAACTCCAACTCGTCTCAAACCCAGATTCTGATTCCAATTCAGACGCATCCAAGATCGAATTTTCATCCTCTGCAGCCTCCTCCTTCCCAACATTGCAGACCTTATCATCCTCTATCTAAAACTTGATGTTTTTGAACCACCACCTGTTCTCCATTAAGGGTGGCTGTCACCTACACCTCCTTGCTCTGTTAACTTTACAACTACCTCTAATAGTTGAGTTAGTTTTTCCCTTCAAGCTTTTTCTTCATTTCAAATGCGAGGATGTCATCAATTCCAGTTGAGTAGCATACCAAAGTACTTTATGCAGAACTAGCATGCACTTGTTTAAGCAAACATTAAATGCAAATATTTTTCTCAAATAAATCTAATGTTTACTGCAAGCATTAATTGTTAACAGTAGCAGCAGCTTACCGTAAATCTAATCAAACAAATATTCTTATAACATTTAAAAAAAGAAGACAGATATTACCTTAAACATGATTACACTAGCCAGAATGGTTAACGATGTAAACATCACATAGTATATAGGTGATACAACAGCTGTGTTGAATGTATCAAGAGCCTGCAATTAAAAGACAATATTAAGAAACATTTCCAGTAGGAAACATTAAAGTACCACAAGCACTAAAACAGAATAAAGCCTAAGTTGAGTTCCTATTCTTTTTTTCTTTTTCTTTTTTTTTTTTAATATGAGTTTATAAATCCATTCTCTTACAAGGCACAATTCAGTTAACAGGTTCATGATCTATGAAAATCAATGAAACCAATTACAGGTTCTTTTTTCATTTATTTTTTTGGAACATCAATATTTCTTTTAATTGAGAAATAGAGTAGGATGGAAAGCGTAGAAAAACAACAATATGTGAGTAGAGAACCTACTAGATACCATTGACTCTGGTTTCTATCAGTGTCAGATTTTGAACCAACCAACAGCATATGAAAGAGATGCTTTAACTACTGAGTTAGGGATGGTGAATAATGACAAATGGAGAAGAAACTAAGTAAAATGGAGAAGAAACTACTCTATGGATCAGAACAAGAAATTTCAATTTTTTCACAATAAATCAATCTTAAAGGCATTATGATCTTAATACATTAATTTGTGTGCTCAAGTTAAAATTACACTATGGAATTCCAATGCAGTTGTAGCATAAAATTAGTGAACGATTTGGGAATACTTAGATGACCTGAGGGCATTGAGAGATTGTTGCTTAGTAGATGGCATTTTAATGTACAAATGATCACTTCTGTAATTTCCCCATCCAAAACGCAGGAGCCATCACCGCTACAAGTGATACAGTATCGAATAATTGACATTTAACGAAATGGCAGTGCTTTTACATTTTATTTGTAATGATGATCACACAAATTAATAGTGATGACAGCCACCCTTAATCATTGTTAACCATACATAAACAAAGTTCACACATATCACAAGTGCACCTCTTAGACCAAAAACATGGCAGAAAAAGGCAGCATCCATAAGTTTGAAGGAAATCAATAGTAAATGGTAAAGAAAAAAGTGAATTTTCTTTCTCCAAAGATGTGCATTACCTTGTTTAAATAATTCATTTGAGTGATCACACAGGTAATCACAACCACAGTAAATGCCCACGTTTGGGGATATACTAACTGATTCATCCCAGAGAATGTTAACTTTAGAGCAATTCCAAGTGCTTTCACACTCATGACCTGTCAAAGTGTTTGTTAAAGTCACCTTAACAATAGATAAATTTCAAAAGAATAGCAAAACCCATAGAGAAGAAAATCAGGTTTCAGAATATTCTCACATAGTCTGCACAAAGTTACATCTCCACCCTTGATTTCAATATAGAGTACAACTATGGTAACTGTGGTTTGACAGGATGTAACTTTGTGCAGAACAATGGACAGTTAGCATCTTTCACAAGGAGGACAACAACTGGCTACATACCGACAACGAGCCCACAAGTGAACAAACCCCAATATACACCATTATATGCGTCTGGCCATACTGTGGCATAAAATAGATTATGATGATGAACACTGCAGCTATCACCAAGGACGCATACAAAAGAAAGGCTGCAGGTCACAAATAAAATAATGAACTTATTAGGTTTACAACATGGTTAGGTAAAACTTTTTAAATTATGATTGTGCAGGATATAATATCAGCTAACATTAATGGATAAAAGAATTTGCAATTCTTTTTCTAAATGTAAATGTCTACCTGGCTCCGTTGCAAGATCCCATACTTCCGTAACAGACTCAATCTCACGTTCTTGAGGAGCATGTAGAACAATTGTTGTAGAACCCACAACACAAAGAGCACAACCAAGAACCCCAAAAATGTGTAGTTTCTCCCGCAATATTACACGTGCAAGAGCAGCACTGTAAGACAATATAGCAGTCATCAGTTAAAATCAGTCAAATTAAGAGAAATAGCCATACAAGACTTTCCTCATACCTGATAATAATACTGAGTGCACCAAGAGGGGTGACAAGAATAGCTGGTGCAAATGCATACGCTGCAAAATTAGCAATTTCCCCAACAATCACTGCCACAATGACATCACCAAATTAGGATGTGTATATTGCAGTCAAACTTTTGCACTTAAAATTTCAAAGGCAAGTATGCAGGCTTCTTAATGATTAGAAATGCTTGTAAGTATATAGCAAAAAAAGAATGAAGAAGATGGAAAAAGATATGACATTGAGAAATGCCAATAGTAAAATGAAATCAAAAGAAAACAGTGGAAAATGATGTACACAGCAACAAATAATATTATTTTCAGCCACTAGAAAATAAATGACAAAACCCACTTTAGCAGAGGAAACGACAGAAGAAAGTTTTTCATGTACAGCTTTTGGATAATAATGGAATTTTCTTGTGTGTAAGATATAGAAATCCACATATTAAACCAGAAAATGTGTAATTTTGATCAGCAAATTACAGGACATATAGAAGCACTAACCTTCAATAACCATTAGAGGATGATTGTTGATCATTCACAAATGATATTGACCAAATCAATTTAATAAGACTGGTTATTACCTATCAAAAAATATTGACCAAATCAAACTTTTTATTACATTTTATTTTATTACTTTTTAAAATTGGCATCTCTCTTTTTGGTAAAAAAAGTTCTCTTTTCATGTTGGAACAAGAGTGATAACATGAACAGAAGATTCTTCCTTTGGGCAGATAAAAAAATTTTTTTAAAAAAATAATAATAATAAAAAATTAACATGATGATTTCCAGAACAGGAAACCTTGGATGATGTGAGTATAAGATGGCTGACTATCTTTTCAATCAGATTTTAAGTGCTGATAAAATGCCTGATGAGTGGAAGGAAAGCACTCTGATGCCTACATATAAGAAAAAAAATCTAAAGTTGCACAAATCAATGTGGGATTAAACTTATAAGTCATGCAATGAAACACTGAGAGAAAGTGATTAGGTATAGGTTAAGATAGGAAACAATATTAGCAAAGAATCAATTTGGTTTTTTCCTATGTACTTGGGATGTGCTTTTTGTGCTTTTCAATGATATCTTGTTAACTTATAAAAAGAATAGTTTTATGCCAAAATGCTCAGCTATTGAACCTATTTTCTTATTTAGGCATCCAATGGAGAAATATATAGAAGTGTGTAAAGCTCTACATATAGCTTTTTTATCGATTTAGAGAAAGCATCTTATAAGATACCTAAAGGTGTTTGTCCTATATACTCCTTGTGTACCTGAGTGACGCTTTTCGCTTTTAATGATATTTCAATTACTTATAAAAAAAAAAAAAAAAAAAAAAAGGATACCTAAAGAAATAGTATGGTTGATTTGGAAAAGAACGGAATTCCTCTACAGAGTGTATTTTGTGTGTGTGTGTGTAGAGAGAGAGAGACATTGGAGCACATCATAATTCTATTAGTCAGTCCATTGATGTATTTTAGTTAAGTGATGCTAGGAGTAGTACAAATTTTACAAACATTCGGCCATAAACCTAGGTGATTAATTCTTAATGCGCCAAGTGTAATGTGTGATACCACTAGTTATGCAATCCGTGCACCAAATTCACAAAGAATGTCTCTATGATACACATAGCTTGACAATAAGCAGTGACATCAGTTTCAAGAGAAAAATGATGATTTCAAATGCTCATTTACCATGCATTCCAAACTACACTAAATTGATCAAAGTTAGGAAAATCAATTCTCATAAGTTGGCGAACTGAATTCTTACATGGACATCTAATATAGCATAACCAGTGTAAGCCATTTAGCAGACTCACTTGTTATCATGCCAACCCACCAAAGCGGCTCATACAGATAAGAATAGCCTCCAACACCTGCAACAAGTATTAGAAGATTTAAATAACTCCACACTGTATAACACGTACTGAAACACCATGACAAAACATTCGATACATGGCAGGCATAAAAGTAAAATCAATCTCATAGCATCCAAATACATAAGGCATTTTGTGACTTGGGCAGACAAGAATGCAAGAACTGGAAAGAGAAATTAGACACTAATACACATGTGCAAAATTCACTACAATTGTTCAGATACAAATAGTTTCCTTCGTACCAGTGTTTAGCTATGCAAAACCAGTCAGACTTGGTCAACGAGCTAAAACCTAATAGATTCTGCACAAGCCTACAGATACTAAAATAACATTCATTGTGACTAAGTGATTTAGTATCCAATCAATACTGACAACGTGTATCTCAATGAAAGAAATGCATATATATATACACACACACACACACACACACACACATAAGTTAGTAAAATCACATAATGCTAAATTGCTAATCTTCAGCCGAGGCACGCAGTCCTCCTGGTAAGAACTCGAAAGCTTCCACAACGAACACATAAAAGGACACCCATCAAGATACATACCAAACACCCAAATAAAAGCCCTTCAAGTTTTATCAATTTTGAATCCAAAATTATAACGTGAGTGTAGAACAGCTAAACCCCATCTACATTAACATAATTGTTCATTCTCTCAAATGCTGCAGCAAAGCATTGTAACCAAATTCACAGTAAAAATAAACCCAATACGAAATAGGAAAATCCAAATCAACCCATATCATTTCAACTGGTTTCAGTGAAGTGACGATCAAAACAATTAAGCCCCATCGAATTCTACTCGAAGAAACCCACATCAAACACATTACCCCCAAACAAAAATAGGAACGCCCAACTGAACTCAAAATCAAAGAGAAAACATCCAAACCTGCCCTGACCCCGGAAGCGCCAGCTTTCTTCAAGCCCTTCTTCTTGACAATGAAACTGGCCCCGATGAAGATGCTGGAAGAGAGAGCCAAGACCAATCCCTTGATGTTGTCCGAAGACATACCCTTGTACGAGTCAATCCAGCTTCTAGACCCCGAACCCAGTTCAGTCGCCATAGCTCCAAAGGCCCGTCCACCACCACGACCACCGCCGTCGCCGCCAAACCCAACTCTTCCTCTTCCTCCTCACAATGACAACAACAACAACAACTCACAAAACCCAGAGCTTCCATTCCATACGAAAAGAAGCCATGCAAAACTCAAATTCCTCCACTTATCATCACCCCCTTCTTCTTCTTCTTCACAACCCCACTGCTCCAAGCACTCTCTATCTACCCTCCAATAAAGCAGAGAATTCCCAGCTTATGGATCTTGAGGAAATGAGATTGTTGATCAAGATCTACGCAAAAGAGAGTAAAAGAGAGAGTTTTTACAGAGAGAGAGAGAGGGAGAGAGAAATACTTGGTTGTTTAATATGGTTTTGAGATAGATAGATCGGAAAAAGCACAAAAGTGTGACAGAGAAACTGTCTGCGAATATGTATCTCTTCACCTTTTTGTTTTCTTTCTACGTACGAAACGATGATTTGGGTATGATATGGGCGCGGTTCAACCATTTTTCTTTTCTGTTTGTTAATGCGTGTTCCATTTTTGTCTTTTTCAATGTTATATTTAAGGTTTTTTTTTTTATTTTTTTTTTATTTTTGGTTCGAATAAGTATTTAAAACACAAAATTTAAAACTTTTCAACTTTATATCATATATCATGATACATTTTTAAATAATAAAAAAATCTTTTAAAAAGCATTAACAAATAAAACTTAAGTCCTCAAATGGTAGTTCAATCGGCTGTAGATCACACCTTATGAAGCGGATGTTACTAGTTTGAATCTTATTTTTCTTGTGTGGTCATGTCACAAAAAAAACAAAAAAACAAACAAACAAACAAAACTTAAATATTTTATTGCTTTAACATTTATATTCCTTAATAACTAATACAATACTATATGCATATGAACCTATGTATTGACTTACTTAATAACCAATATAAAATTATATACATATGGAAGTACATAATACTATATAGAAGTGCCATAGGTCCATATACATCTATTACTATATTAGTTATTAAGTGACGACAGTATAGTACTATAGAATTGTATGATAATTCTATATATAGTACTATATAATTCCATATGTATGTAATACTATATTGGCTATTAAGTAACAATAGTCAATACATATTAATATGTAAGTATATGAAATAATTTATGTTATAAATTATATCTTATAGATATATGCTATAATGTTTGTATACAGTATTCACAACAGACTCTATATATGTGGTTCTCTTCCTTAAGTTTATAGAAAAAATGTCAAAAAAATCAGAAAAAGTTACCCACAACATTATGATCGCTACAGTACAAGTATAAGGTTGTACTGTAGCAATCATTGTGCTAAAAAAAAAAAAAAAAAAAAAAAAACTCATTCTATCTCTCTTGAATTATTAAAAAAGTAGAGAAATAAAGAACTAAACAAATAAAAAAGAGTAAATAAATGATATTTAATTAATATACGAAATAATAAAAGAAAGCTATTATAGAGTATACATAGATATGAAAGTAAAAGGTAGTCTTGATCATTAAATGTAGGAAAAAAGTAGAGAAGTGCGTTCATCATTAGGGAAAAATTAACTACATCTAAACATGCATTAAAGTTTAACGCAAACTCAAACTCATAACTTAGATTTACAAAAATAGAGCTAAAACAATACTAACGTCACTAAACAAGCTAACAACATGAAACCGTTAAGGTAGACAAGATGTTACATATTAAAGGGGAATAATTAAGGTTTTATCTTTCTTTCTTTCTCCGAGCCTTCTCTATTTCTCACTTTAGAGTTAAGAGGATAAAAAAGCAACCAAAGTGGGAGGTCTAGATGTAAGGATGAATTTAATTATAGACCTCTAATGGCTGTCCAATGGGGTTGAGGTGTCCATTTAAAAAAAAAAAAAAAAAAAATTGCTTGACACATTATTAAACGTTAGGGTTACAATGTCGAACGTTCGCCATCTCACTGGAATGTTTGCAATCCAATTCGAACATTCGGACTCGATCGTTCGATGTTCCAATTGGACGTTCGGTCTTATAGGAATTCTAAAAGGTTAAAAAAACTCCATCATTCCACACTCAGTCAATACCAATCTCAATTATACCAATTGTGAAATATTTAAATCAAGTTAAGCATCAAGGTATTACAGTATTCAACGTTGGTGATTTGGGAGAGCACTGCTCCCAAATGGACAATATGGCTGATTCCATACAAAGGGAAAATTTAATAAATAAATAAATAAAGAGAGTGGAATTGAGAAGAAGATCTTGGAGAGGATGGACCAATGAGAAGATAGATGGGAGTTTTCCACAGTTTGGAGAAAGGAGGAAAATCGGGTGTTTTATGCTAAGACAAATAAATTTGGACAAACCATCAAAGGGATTTTCTGGCAGAAGCTTCCTGCTGTGGATGCCTACCTCATGCAGCCTTGCTAGCAGTTTTTGGTTATTGAAGGTGATTTTTTGGTTACTATATATCCTAGCCATTAATGACCCTCTTCTTTTCTCTGACTAGAGCACTAGCCAGGACTAAGATCGGTTGCTCTCCATCCCGAAATGGAAAGCTTTAAAAATTTCAATGTGTATTAACTTTGGTGTACACCATATTGTTAGATGGGCCGCTTCCAATCTAGTGGTTAGTAACATTCCCACTTTTTTATCACTTTCTTTCTTCTATTTTCATTAGAAGTGACAATGACCCTCATTTGTAATTCACTTTTCCTGTTTCCCCACCCAAAAAATAAATAAATAATGGACAAAGGGTTTCTTGGAATAAATTTATCTAATTTAGCATATTAAATTTCCATTTGTCTTTTATTTTTAATTCTTATATGTAATGAGAATCATATACTTTAATGACGTATATTAGTTTACAAAAATAGATTGAATAAATTTTCTTCAACCCAATTTTAAGAAGAACTTTATTTATTCCAACAAATTTTATCCTTCCAAATGTGAGAGCAAAACAAAACAGGAAAAGAATAGGAAAAAAAAAGAAGAAAAAAAAAAAGAAGGAGGAAAATAGAATGAGACACAAATACAAGAACAATACCATAATTTAATTCATAAAATTCTTCATTTTCTGTCATCCTTCTCTACTGCCAAACAAGAAATGAGAATTATTCCACCACCATTCAACTCTTTCATCCCTCAAGGAATAAGATAGAAAATTATATATATATATATATATATATATATATTTATATTTATATTTATATTTGTTGGAAAAGGCGCTCTACAAATTTTTGTCAACTCACTTTCTAAGGTTTTAATTGCTATCAAATAGATCATTTTATCTATTTTCTCTTAAATTTTTAAGAGTATTATCATGTCATACCCAATTAAAAAAGCAACGTGTGCCCCCTTTAATAAAAATAAAATAAAAAGTAGAGTTTCTTTTTATATTTTTTGGGGTAAATGCAAAATCAGTCTATGTGGTTGACTTAAATTACAAATTGTTCAATGTCGTATTAAAGTGAACTCAAAGATCTCTGAGATATTCCTAAAAACCAATTTAGTTCATGGAGTCAAATTTCATTAAAACATTTGACAGATTTCATTAGTTGCAATAATAGTACTAATAAAATGGTGACACCTATCACATTTAATAAAAAACATAAATACATAAAACTAAAAAACAATTAAAAAAGTAACTTTTTTTTTAAGGAAATGAGTGACTTGCGAGCCACCCCCACAAAGGGGTGGCCGGTCAACTCGCAATCACCCCTTTCTTTTTTACATTAAAAAAAAAAAATTAGTCTTTTAAGTTATATATATTTAATATATTTATACTTTTTTAATAAAGAGTGACTTTGACCAAAAACAAAAAAAAAAAGTCATTTCTCAAGGACCTATATATATATATATATATATTTTTTTTTTGTCTCACTTTTTCATCCTTCCTAGTTCTTACAAACTTAATGGAGCCTCAGTTATTCTTCCACTTCCTCTTAGGAAAGAGCCAACAAGAAGTTGGGCAATTTCGTGGAAAATAAAAATGGCCATAAATAGGGTCCTTGTCTTGGAGTCATCGCCAGCTACGCGTGTTTGAATAATCTGCTTCTTTTTAGTCAAAGTATGGGATGGGCTCCATGCCTATGTCCCTTTGAGTGCTTTCAAAACACACACACGCACGTTCACATTTCACATCCCAAAATCTCATAAACGAAAAGGAAAGTTTGTGACTCTTCAAAGTGTGTTAAAAGGAGTCAAAAACCCCCAAGGCAAAGAAGTTTGAGGCAAGCAAACCCCACCACTTTGGTCTGTGTGGACTATTGCTGGTTTAGTCTTTGGCAGTTGCAGACCAGCAGTCCAGTCAACTCCACCCCCACCCCCACGACACGCCAGCATCTTCTTCCACTTCCCAATTTCCCACAAATTTCCTTGCCTTCAAACAAACCCAAATACCCAACCAACAACAACACACCAATCTCTTATTTTTATGCTCGGTCAAGACACCTCTCTCAGTCTCTCTGCAACTTTTCTACTTCTATTATATTGATTCATCTATTCCCTTGCCTTCCCTCTTCAGTACCTGAAACCAAACAGTTGTTATATTAGTCCATACATGCATACATATTTGTGATACAAAAAGAGCTGCAGAGCATCTCCCCCCATCACGTAGCTAAAATGAACAGGTATGGGCACAGCACTCCTCTACTCCATTTTTGCCTATTTTTCTTCTTGTTATCTTCTGTGGTCTTCTCTGAATTACACTCAAACCAAAAAACCACCATGATCAGTCTTTCTGAGGCCATCATGAACAACACAGCTTTAATATGGGATGTGAACAAAGACCCATGTTTATGGGGAGGAGTTACATGCGGCCCCCCTGGGAATTCTTCCATTACCGAAATCTCTTTATCTGGGGTTTCCCTCTCCTCCTCAGATTTTCTACCTCTTCTTTGCCAGATAGACTCTTTGGTGAGTCTTGACCTCTCCAACAGCAATCTGACCTCAATCCCAGATAAGTTTATCACAGATTGTGGGGCGATTGGAGGGCTGCAGCTCTTGAATATTAGCAGAAACGGGTTAGGTGGTACTCTGCCTACGTTTAATGGTTTTGTTGGGTTGAAGTTCTTGGACTTGTCTTTCAATTCCTTGAACGGAAACATAAGTTTACAGTTTGAAGGATTGGTTGCCCTCAAAAGTTTGAATCTTAGTTTCAACAATTTCACTGGCCCCATTCCTACCAACCTTGGGAAAGCCATGGCTTTGGAGCAGCTTCAGCTCTCTAAGAATTCCTTTGAAGGTGGAATCCCTGATCAAATGATCGATTACCTGAATTTGACTCTGGTTGACCTGAATCAAAATAAGCTTTCTGGCCCTGTTCCTGTTAGAATTGGAGACCTGTCTAAGTTGGAAGTTTTGATTTTATCTACCAATAACTTGAGCGGGGAAATCCCAGAAACCCTTTCAAGTATCAAAAGCCTTTCACGTTTTGCAGCCCATCAGAACAATTTTGAAGGTACTATTCCTAGTGGACTTACAACATTCCTCAGGAACTTGGACCTTAGTTATAATAAGTTAAGTGGGTTGATTCCTTCAGATATGTTGTCACCATCAAATTTGCAGACTGTAGATTTTTCTTATAATTTGTTAACGGGGCCGATACCTTCAAACATATCTCCAAGCATGGTGAGGTTGAGATTGGGGAGCAATTTGCTTAATGGGACAATCCCTACTGCAACATTTGGAAAACTTGAGAAATTAATGTACTTGGAGCTGGAAAACAATAGCTTGACCGGGTCAGTACCTCCGGATTTGGGTTCTTGCAGGAAGTTGCTGTTGCTGAATTTGGCAGGGAATAAACTGGATGGTGCATTGCCGGGACAGTTGGGTGGACTTAGCCAACTTCAAGTTATGGAGCTTCAGTCGAACAAGCTGGTTGGAGAAATCCCAATTGAAATTACCCAGCTACCAAAATTATCGAAATTGAATATGAGCTGGAATTCGCTGAATGGTTCGATACCTTCCACGATTTCAAGCTTGCAAAGCCTTACTAACCTGATTTTACAAGGTAACAAACTCAGTGGTTCAATACCCTACACTATTGCCAGCATGGATTCTCTGTTAGAACTCCAGCTTGGAGGAAACCAACTCAGTGGTTTAATTCCAAGGATGCCAGTAAAGCTGCAGATTGCTTTAAATCTCAGCACCAACCTCCTTGTAGGGGAAATTCCAGAAAGTCTTTCAAAACTTACTGGATTAGAAATTTTGGATCTCTCAAACAATAAATTGTCAGGAGAGATACCATCATATCTGACTCAAATGGCAGCCTTGACAAAGTTGCTCCTTTCGAACAACCAGCTCTCTGGAATTATTCCAAAGTTCAGTCCATGGCTTACGATTGATGCAAATGGAAATAAGGGTCTTATTAACGCTACAACACCAAACACTTCACCAAAATCAGCCAAGAAGGGAAAATCAGTTACTGCAGGTTTGGTGATTGGGTTCGCAGCTGCTCTTTTCGCTATTGGGGTAGTCATTGGCGTTACTGTATCAATCTCAAGGCGCTATTACAGGGTTAATGATGAGCAATCGCAATCACAATCAGCAGAAGATCTCCCTCCTCCTCAGGTCCTCCAAGGGAGTCTATTAACTGCCAATGGGATCCACCGATCGAATATCGACTTCACCAAAGCTATGGAAGCAGTTGCTAACCCATCAAATGTCACGTTGAAGACCAAGTTTTCAACCTACTACAAAGCCATCATGCCATCTGGATCAAGCTACTTTGTCAAGAGGATTAACTGGAGTGACAAGATATTCCAGTTGGGCAGCCATGATAAATTCTGGCGAGAGCTGGAGGTCTTGGGGAAACTGAGCAATTCAAATGTCATGACTCCTTTAGCCTATGTTTTGACAGTTGACAATGCTTATCTTTTCTACGAATTTGCTCCGAAGGGAACCCTTTTCGACATTCTCCATGGTAGCCCGGGAAATGCTCTGGATTGGGCAAGCAGATACAGTATAGCAGTTGGAGTTGCTCAGGGTCTGGCTTTTCTGCATGGATGCACTTGTGGTCCGATACTACTCCTTGACCTATCAAGCAGTAACATCATGCTGAAGTCCCTCAAGGAACCTCAGGTTGGAGACATTGAGCTATACAAGGTGATTGATCCCTCCAAGAGCAATGGAAGCCTTTCTATGGTCGCTGGTTCTGTTGGCTATGTTCCTCCAGGTGAGGAACTCTTTGCTTCATCTTACAGAAATACATTTCTATATCATGTAACAGCAGTACATAAATCTGATATTGTTGCTTGTTTGATGTTTCAATCCTTTCTGAATTTGATTACTGTAGTAAAATCAATCTGTTACTGTTAAGTGTCTAAACCTCTCAATGTATTTGTTTGTCGGTTGGCAGAGTATGCTTACACGATGAGGGTAACAATGGCCGGGAACGTTTACAGCTTCGGAGTTGTTCTCCTGGAATTGCTGACAGGAAAGCGAGCCGTTAGCGAGGGAACTGAGCTGGCCAAGTGGATGTTGAGTAACTCAGTGAAGCAAGATAAATGGGATCGCATCCTCGACTCCAATGTCAGTAGAACATCACTCGCCATCAGAAGTCAGATGCTTGCAGTCCTCAAGGTTGCTCTTGGTTGCGTAAATGTATCACCAGATGCAAGGCCGAAGATGAAGAATGTGCTGCGGATGCTCCTCAATGCAAGATAAAAAAGCATAGCCTCATGAGATGGAACGTCTTGCACTTCTATACTCATTTCCCACTAGAGTATATGTAAAAGGGAAAAGCTTTTCTTTCCATGCTAGTATTGGAAACGTTTTGAAGTTAACTGGTATTTTATAATTCTTTTCTTATCATGTATAATAGATATATAGCAAGTCTGGCTTTGATTGAATTATTGCCTTATTGGTTCACTTCTGCTCATCTTTCAATCCTGCATCAATGGGGCCAGAACTCAGAAGCCAAGCTCCTGTCTAAACATATCTTTCACAACTGCACCAAATATTCACCGACCTCTAGATGTTGATATATAAAAGAACAGCAAACACAGTTTCTTGGCTCGAACAATTGTTAAATAGTTTGCTGATTTAACACTGCAAAATGAACCAAAATTGAATGAACAGAGACCCAGAATTTCTGTTCGGCTATATCCATTCAACTTGAAGAACATGCACTTGAAATCTCAGGAGAGATACGTGCTTCAGCAAACTAAAGAAGAAAATCTGATCACAAGACAACAATGAACGGTACAATTTGATATACTGGGCAGCAATAAACAACCATAATTTATGACAACATCAAACTGAAAAACCTATAATGTCTGAAAAATCAGGCAAATAAAAATTGAAGAACCTAGAACTCAAATAAACTTTGCTCTTCAAAATTCTGCTCCTGTTTCCTGAACAGAGGTGACTAGCTTCTAAATTTCTCCCATGAGTCTACCCGACCACGAGCCTTTGGCACATATTAGGGGGAAAATATCTCCATATGACAAGGAAAGGGAAACTAGAAGGTAAGATCTTTGGGATCCTCAATAATCTTTGCCAAGGTTTGCAAGAATGAAGCCAGATCAGCACCATAGATTACACGATGATCTGCTGTAACATTTACCTGCATATAATATATTGCATAGTCCCAGCGTAAGAATTCTCAAACTAACTCTAAAACTTGAAACTGAAAAAATGTGAATTTTGATTTGTTACCTGCATCTGGTTCTTCATGCCTATCCTACCATCCTTGCTAGCAACAACTGTGGGCTGAGATGCTCCAACAGCCATGATAGCTCCCTGCATCAATTAAATCCAGACATAACATATCCACTAACACAATTTAGTCCGCCAAAAAAATCATCTCTCTCATGGAGAAACTAAACTAGCAGAGAGGAAAATGTTCATACATGGGTTTTAAAGATAAAAAAATAAAAATAAAAATTTACCGTTCCAGGTGGTAGAATGGCATCAAACCGATCAACACCAAACATCCCAAGGTTAGAAAGAGTGAAAGTACCTACAGAAGCAGAAAAAGAACACAATGGGAAAGCATCAGAAAAATAGCATGAGCATAATCTGTTTGATAGCAAGCAAGCAAGCAACGACTGATTAAAAGTATCAGAGACCAAAAAAAAAAAAAAAAAGTATCAGAGACCAAATTAAATTACAGGATAACCTCAAAAATGAAGAACTCTAAACATAATTTATTTAAGAAATAAATAATCAGTATCACAAGTTACAGCATATTTGATATCAAAGTAAAAGTAACACATCAAAGTAATCATCACAAGCGGCAATCTAACAAAATCGCCTTTTTGCCCAAGATCCCCATATAATCTGTACTGTCGTCACTCATAGTGGCGAAAACTGAAGCTATAAATCTGGTTTGAGGGGTATCAAAGAAACAGTTGATAGTATAAACTTTACACATTATGATTCCCACACTCCATTGAGCCAAGGATCTTGCAAATTAATTTTGAAGATAAATCTGGAGAATCAGAGAGCCCAAATCATGCCAAATCAGAGGATGGTGGTCAGGAAGTCAAAATTATCCATAATGTTGTTCCATCATGCAGCCTATCTCTACTGATTCTTTAAGCTAAAAAATCACCACCATCAGGCTGGAAGACTCAAGGCACATCCTAAAGATATGTTTGCTCTTCTAGGGACCTGGATTGAGCCCCGGCTAACTTTGAAGGCCTGAAATTGAGGTTGAGTTAAAGTGGGTACAGAGGCATGCTAACCCGTCCCCGAAGAACTAATCTCAGTCTTGGTACTTAAGGCAACAACCAATACTTGCTATTTGCAAATTGCATTGCACATATCACTAGACATTCAGTTAGCTGGTAGTCATGGGAACTAACTAAAGCAATTTGAGCCCTACTTGAACAATGTGAAGCAGTATAACAACACAGAGGTGGAAACAACACCATTAAATGTTCCATATTATGCTTGGGTTAAATAATCAAAACTTCCCAATACATTCTTACAACTGTCAATATAAAAAAAAAAAAAATTGGAAAAGAGAATTTGAAGTTTTTGTCAGTTGAAGAATATAAAAAAAAGTGTCAGTTTCTTTGCTATAGTTGCATGGCATTAAGAATACAAATAAAAATTATCCAAGGCAAATGTCCTACACCCCCAGGCCCAATCAATGGGCTTTTTATCCTTCTCCATAACTCATCCCACATAATTACCCCTTCTCTAACAATTCAAGCGTGCGATTTCACTGACATTTCCACCCTTCCTTTTTAATCTCTCCATAAAGTATTGAAATATTATGTTGGCATTTCATGAAGGCCACCTGAATATAATATTTTGGAACTTTGCTTATATCAGCCCAAAATCTTATATATGTCGAGGTCTTTTACCATAAGAAGATCAAATGCTGAACATAATCTGGAAGAAGAAAGCATGCCCATGTAGTGGAATGTAATTGATATATGAAACAATAAGTTCTCAACATAGAGACGTCTTGTATGGTCAAACAAAAACACAAGCGTGTGATAGCTATACCTGTATTATATTCATGAGGCTGTAGCTGCTTGGCCCGGGCCTTATCAACTAATTCCTTCCACTTTCTTGACAATGAATATATGTCGACCTAAAATATACATCATTTACAATTAAAAAACCATTCATATCCAGAAAAAAACCAACAGCAGAGCCAAAAGTAGATTAACAAGAACCTTATCAGCATCCTGAAGCACTGGTGTAATCAATCCACCATCTATAGCTACAGCAACTGCAATGTTGATGCTACTGTTATAAGTAAAGCTCTTACCATCTCTGCAACTAGAATTCACAACAGGATGTTTAACCAAAGCAAGCGCCGTTGCCTTGGCCAGCAATGCCGTCATGGTTACTCCCTTTGACTTGATCTAATGAACATAATTTACACTAATAATCAATCACTAGACAGAAGTTAATAATAAAACATTAATGAATTACTCTACAGCTCATTTTTCCATGAATTATTGAAACCAATGATGAACTCAGCAGTCTCATTAGAGTATCAAGTCTTAGGTTGCAGCTGAATGTAAACAAAATAAAAATTACATTATCATGTCAACATCCTAATCTATACTCCTTGCACACGATAGAATCTTCTTATAGATCATGAAGACATTCTCAAGAAGCAGCTAAATGCACATAGGACAAACTCTATAAACAATGATCGTAAGAAACAATTCAAAAGTAGCGGCTAAATTGAAACAAAACAAACAACAAAGCAACATGTTAAACTCCCCCAATCTACGATACTCGCACTATCTCATAACAATTCTCCTATTCAAAACCCCAGTGATCAAGACTTCTTAAGCGGTAGCCGAACGAAACCTAAATCAACAAAAGTCAACATTTTAACCACCCAAAATCTACATTTTCAACCCAAATATTTTCAATTTTCCTAATAGTTCACTTCCTTGCACAGAAATTAATGCATGATTTATGCATCAACTGCACCATTGCAATTCGGAAAAATAAAAAATCCACCATTCTTCCAAACCATGCCAACCATCATTTCTTAACTAGCAACAACATTACCTTCTTGTACAGAGCATCAAGCGCGTTGGTGGTGATAGTGTACCCGACTCTGAAGGATGGCACGGCCAGACTCTCCAGCATGTTCCTACTCACCGCTGCCTGCATCGTCGTGAACGGCACCACCGTCCCCAGCTCAATCCCTGCCGGAGCCACCGCAGGCGCCGAAGAACCGATAGGCGCCAAGTCAGCAGCAGCAGTCGAAGCAGCAGCTTCGACGTCCTTGGCCACAATCCTACCCATTGGCCCACTCCCTACGATCCTCCCCAACTCCACCTTCAGCTCCTTCGCGAGCTTCTTCGCGTAGGGGGACGCCACCACCCTCTTCCCTCCCTCGGAAGCGGGGTGTGTGGACGCCACCGTCACCGCAACAGGTGGCGCCACGGGAGCAACATTCACCGCAATCTTCTCCGGTTCAGCGACTGGCGATGGAGAAGGAGGAGGAGGAGGAGGAGAAGTGGAGGAGGAAGAGTTGGCGGAGGCTTTAGACTTGGCCTCAGCGATCTCGGCCTCGGACTCAGCGAGGAGGGCGATTGCGGAGCCAACGGGGGCGACGCCACCCTCATCAACCATAATGGCAGCGAGGTAACCATCGTAGAAGGTCTCGACGTCCATGTCAGCCTTGTCGGACTCCACCACGACCACGCTCTCGCCCTTGGACAGCTTGTCTCCCTCGGACTTCATCCACGACACGATCTTCCCCTCCGTCATGGTCGAGCTGAGCGCCGGCATGAAGATCTCCCGGATCTTCGCCTGGATTCGCGTGGCGCAACTGCTCCCGTTGCGCCCCGTAACAGCGTGGAGGCCGGGGCCCCTGCGCAGCGCGGTGGCGGAGGGCACGAAGGAGGTGCCGAGAAGGTGAGCCATTTGGGCGCTCATTGGCGTGTTGCTGGGAGAGTGTATGCGTCTGTGAGTGTGCGTGCTTTGGTGGTATTTGTTGGGTTGGAGAGTTAATTTCGATTTCTCGAACGCATCGAAGGAGGGCGGAGGTCTCAACCACCTCTCACCGGTCAGCGAAGTTATTATGACGTGTTTGGTTTGCTTGTTAAATTACAATTTCATCCCCATATTTTTGGGTTAAAATTGTAAATTGAACTCTCCCTCGCAAACCGTTAAAGTTTGTCCGTGACAGTTGGTTGGTTTTAGGCGAACTAACACCTACTGGGCTTAGGCATTGCCAATTTAGTCTCGGCCTGAGGATTACTCTTTAAACCCAGGCCCAAGAGTCCACTTGATTAAAAATGCATGTCAATTTTACTTAGAAATTGAGAGAAGTTATTTTATAATTTAAAATTTATTTTGTAATATTTAATGGTGTATATATCACATTACATTATTACATTATTTCGTTCTCGTCTTGTTATCTTTTTAAATGATATGAAAACATGTGGGCTTGGCAACACTAATGGGCCTAAACAATTCGAATACCTTGCCTACTCAGTATAAACATCCAAACCTCACCATAAAAGAAATATTCTCAGAAGATTATTCTCTCTTTTCTCAAACTCTTTATTCGCTTTCTAGAGTCTTCCCAAATATGATGTAAATTTTAAAATCATCATTGAATTTGATATGATTATTACTAAATTTTGATTTATTAGTGATTCTAAATGCCGTATCATATTTGGAAAAACTCTAAAAAAATTATAATCTTCCTTATATCATTACTAATTTCTCATATCTCTGACCGTCAAAAAAACTATTATAACATATGCATCACTTAAAATAGAAAAAATATGCATCACATTTAAGAGGACTCAAGAAAGCCTCTTATTACTCTATTTTTTATAAGAGATTAAACGCATGGCGAATTAAAAGCAATTTTCTGTTGTCGAATCTGAGGAAAATGTAATTATTTCCGTTAGTCTTTTCCATTTCTTGTGGTGAGGAAAGGTCAGGCTGGGCTTTTTTTTTTAGGCCCATGCCCAGTCATACAAGTGCCAGTTCCCAAGTACATGACGAGGCGCAGGAAAGACAAGCGTGGAAGACGATATCAGTTGGGCGATGATGGTACAAATCGCGGTGTTTACCCACCTTCACATTCAGCCTTGTCTCTCTCGCAGCCCATTACCACCCGTTTCTTTCTCGTGTAGGACTCCCAAATTGGAAGCAGCGGCAGTGGCACCGACCAAAAGGAAAGCAAGGGAAACGGAAGCAGGGAGGCTTGGTGCTATCGCTGCTTCTGCTTCTGCTTCGGTTTCTGAGGCTTTTGATCGAACAGTTGGTGGGCAATTTCTGCCTGAGAGAGAAGAGAAGAAGACAGGCAGGAAAAGGGTGTTCTTTTTGGACGTTAGTCCTCTCTGTTATGTGGGAAGCACGCCCAGCTTGCGTGCTTTTGGTCGTTGGGTCTCTCTTTTCTTCTCTCAAGTCAGCCTTAGCGACCCTGTCATTGCTGTTAGCTCTCTCTCTTACGTCTAACTTTTTGATTACTTGTATCTTCTGTGGCTTTTCATTTGAGCTTCTAATTCTCGTTTTACCAAAAGAATTATCTGTTTTGATGAAGCAGCCTCCGATGATGTAGACTGCAGTTTTCTTCTTTTTTCTTTTGTTGGATTTTAGTGTTTTATAATATCTGGGAATCAGCAAAACAAGGTAAAAGTAATGTTTTAAACCATAATTAGTAAATGCTTGTGAGTACTTAGCTAATTAGCTTCCATTTTCAGGGATTAAATACTTTGTTTGTTTGTTGCAAATATGCCTTAATTGTATAAAACGGTGCAAATAGAGATCAAGCAAAGTTTTTTCTACGAGTAATTAGTCAAACTACATCATTGCCATGTTGGCTTCAATGCCTGCTGCTCAATTTTTGGGAGCTCAGCTATCATATTTCAACTGCAACTCCTGGGTCACTTTGCCAAGTAAAACGATGATACTAGCGTCATTTATAGGATGTAGGAGAATAAGAACGATAAATCCAAAGCCGAGAGTGCTTTTCTAGTATGCAAGAGTATCACTTTCTTGGGATGTGATTACTAGTTTCCATTATAGAAGAAATGAGTGATAATCGAATATGTGTTTGCATATGTGTATGGGGTTTTGATTCATCCTCTCTAAATATTATATTGTAGAGATGCTGCTTTGTTGTCTGTCACGTTTGTTTTCCTGTTTTCTTTTGTAGTGAATGTCTGTTGGGTGTATCCTAGAGTAGGGATGCTGGTAATGAAGCTCATATCATAATTTCCAGCGCAAATCTGTTGCATGAGTTACATGTGGAGATATTTGCAGTGTGTTCTACATTTCAAAGTTGAATTTCCTTTTAGGTTCTTGATTTTGTCAATTACTTTAAGTTAGGATATGTTTGTCTAATTAATAGAGTATGGGTTTGCAGGTTCTTGATGGGGAAAGGGGTAGTGAGCATCGCAGACAGTTGTTACCTTCATATAAAGCACACAGGACAAAATTCGTAAGACAAGTAACAGCTTCACAAAGATATTCAATGGGTCATGTTGGAAGGTCGCATGGAGTCATCACAGATGTTCTCAGCAAATGCAACGTGCCAGTGGGTGAACCTTCTTTATGACTATAGTCTTTTTAAGTTTTTTACATTTTTATGAATACGCTTGATAGTCTAATGAATCTGAAGAACCTTGTATGGTAAGAAGTGTTGAAGAATTGTACTATGCTTCAATAACTTCTAAACAATTGTGTTTGTAAAGAATTATAGCTAATGACAACTGCTGTCTATTTGGCTGTTTAGATTGTAGAGAGATCGCATATATGTAGGTAGCTAAATAAACTTGACAAATTGTAATTTGTGTTGAAATTAGTAACCGAACTTGTGATTATTTTCTATTGCTAGGAAGACTACAATAGATGGAAAATTCAACTCATAAAATGATTCTGCCCCCAAATAGTTGCTGAATCTCATTGGCCTAGAATAGCTTGGTGTTGTTCAGTTTATTATTGCCTTAGGATAGCTTGGGGAGTCTGCAGACCATCTTTTGCTTCATCGTGAGGTTGCTTGTGCCATTTAGAATGTTTTCTTCAGTCGATTTGGGTTGTCTTGGGTCATATCTAGACAATGAGTAGTTGATTTGTATGCTTGTTGGTGGGCCGCTGGCAACACTCGGAGTGATGCTGTGCAGAAAATGGTACCTTCGTGCTTTTTGTGGTGTCTTGGAGGAAAATGGATTATAAAAGTTTTGAGGACCGTGAGAGGATTTTGCTATCAACTTCATTTTGCTACTACTACTTGAGTGCATATACTTATCATTATGGACAAATAAGGATCTGGTAATTTGGAGGCAACAGTGGAAGACCAGTGGCTCTTTTTGCTTATTATTGTTGGTTAGAGTCATAAATATTGATCCTTTGGTCCAACATTCCTGAAACATTTTGAATATTATCTATTTTATCATTAAATTTTATTTTTTGTGCAAAAAAAGACAAACATTTTTATGGTGTAGTTTATTCTTTTCATTATTGAGAGCATAATCGTGCAGCTCATAAAAGTTGAAGGCCATGAAGCAGATGATGTTGTAGCTACACTTGTAGGACAAGTTCTACAAAGAGGCTACAGGGTGGTAATTGCCTCTCCTGATAAAGATTTCAAGCAATTGATTTCAGAAGATGTCCAAATTGTTATGCCTTTGGAAGATTTAGACCGATGGTCCTTTTACACCCTAAAGCACTACATAGCTCAGTATAATTGTGATCCATGCTGTGATTTGAGCCTTAGTAAGTATGAGATGCAATTTGGTGATATTCATGTTAACATTATATTATCCATGACCTATTGCAGACACGTTTTTTGATATATTGCTTTTTCTGCATTACTTTTACCTTTTCCTATGTTAAAGTAAAATGCTGAGATTGACTCAAGATATTGGATATTGATCTAGTTGATACAAATACTTTCTCCAACGTTGTATTGGAAAAAAGTAGATACAAACAATGACAAACAAGAAGAAGAATTCAAACATTATTTCCTTTCCAGACTGTCTTCATCATGTGAATACCACCTCAATAAGAACAGAGAACAAATCTACCACTTGCATCATCTAATAAGACTGATCCCATTTGTGAATTCACTGGCTATAATGTATTTTATTTATCTTCATTATCTAAATGGAGCTTCTTTTTTGTAGGATGCATCATAGGTGATGAGGTTGATGGTGTTCCTGGGATCCAGCATGTGGCTCCTGGATTTGGTCGAAAGACTGCCCTAAAGCTTTTAAAAAAGCATGGTTCATTGGAAAATTTACTAAATGCTGCTGCGGTGAGAACTGTGGGCAGACAGTATGCACAAGATGCCCTTACAAAGTATGCTGATTACCTGCGAAGGAATCACAAAGTTCTTGCCCTGAGGAGGTAATGCAGTTCCTTTTTATTTTTATTTTTCCCTTTGCTATTTTTCTTGGTAGTGAATTTTATTTCCTGGTGGAGGCTTCGCCATAGAGAATGCTTCAATTATATTTCCCTTCTTGCCTTTTCTTCGTCTTAAATATCCTTAGTTTTTCATTCTATGAATCACTCTGTTATACAGGGATGTCAATGTTCAACTGAAAGAGGAGTGGTTGGTTGAGAGAGAGACACACTATGATTCGACTATTCTATCTAATTTCTTCAAATTGTTGGAAGAAACTCCGAAGCTTGCTCATCAAACGAGATCAAAATTTTCAGATGGTTAAGACCCCACAGGTAATTGCTTCCATCTTCTTAAAGGATGAGTTAAGACTGGACTTTGTTTGGGGATTGAATTGATTTCAGATCATTTTGAATCTCCTGGGGGTCAAATTTGTGCATTAAGTTTATGCTAAAGTAGACTGACTGTTGTCAATTCTATCTGATGTCCCCAGATGACGAATCGATATGCTTGATAATCAAGAGCTTTAGAGATGAGCAACTGACTATTTAAAGTTCACTGCCATGTTCTAGCTGAGAGCTGCAATAGCTCAAATTGAAGAGGCAAAATGGGTGATAGCAATTTGATGTTCCATGAGAAGATTCCACAGTAAGGTACGGCCATGCTTGTTTAATATGTTCACTCTCTCTCTATTGGCCACCTAGTGGTTTCATATGCATATATATTTACTTTTCTTCTTTACTGTTTCATATGATTCTGCAGTGGAGAAGAGAGAAACATCATAGGCCATGTGGCTTGCAATGTGCTCAGGCAACATTCATATCTTTGAAAGACTACAATCGTGTTAGATAGGCTTACGATGGCTTCTTCCAATTTCTGAATCTAAACTTCTGCAGTCTGGAACTCTATATTTCGCCAATATGTTTCTCTCTTCCTTTCCATGTTTCTTTATATGATCAATTTTCCAATAGCTTCACCTTTGGCCAATTTTTTCCTCGTTCTCTTTACCCCTTGCTGCATCGCATGGATGTAAAAGACAGATTTTGTTTTTGTTTTTTTGTTTGTCCTTTTGGACAAAGTTTGGTTTAGTCATGGTGCTAACTTCTTGAGCAGAGCTGCTTCTTGTTCGAACCCCATTATACCAGTTAAATTCTAAGAGCAACATCATTGTGATATAACTAAAATTTTCTATAATTTTCTATAATTTTGTCAAGTGGTGTACGCAAATTCGCTTAATCATTCCTCGCGAGAGAAGAAAATTGTCTAGCTTTCGCAGTGGTATTGAAGAAGTTGAAATGCCACCTTAGTGCATTTTTGGGTTGCCAAATAGTCTTTTTCCTCCATCCCAAATTTTTTTTTTTTCACAAAACCCGTCTTTGATTGGACCCACCTCCAACCACCATATAGAGTGATCATAGCCACTAAATTTGATAGTCGAAACCATTAGATGGTTCGAAGTTCAAAGGTGGGGTGATCGACCATCCCTTTACCCCAAGTTTATGGTCAAGTTACTTACTATAGTCTATACATAGAGTAATTGTGGCCACCAAATCTGGCTTTTAAAACCACTAGATGGCTCGAGGTTGAGGGGTGGGGTAACCGACTATCCCTTTATCCGAAGGGTATGGTTAAGTTACCTAATATTCGGAGAGTGATTGTGGCCACCAAATTTGGTAGTTGAAACCATTATATGGCTTGAGGTTCGTGGAGTGGGGTGACCTACCCCACGGGGTTTGGCAATTTACATGTATAGTCGAGACTCAAGCATGGAGTCTTTGCATGGAGATCAAATTTATTTCTCATGGCCAATTGTTTTTGCAATAATGAGATAAAGCTTCAAAACCCAAAGTGCACGGACCAACATATTAAATGTGATCTTTTATTTTCTTTATTTGGATTTATTCTCAGTCAGTTAAGAGTGTGTACTCAAAAAGTCCTTACTCCTTTTCTCACGTCACAACATTAATAAAGTATTATGACTCAGGCTTTTTATGAAAGGATACCATAACGAGTTGAAATAGAATTCTAAGTTGAAAAACATAGGAGATTCTCTAGGGTTTGTGGAAAAAGAAAAATGTTTTTCAATTCTATTGCATTTGCTTCCATTATTGTCATTACAGAAGTTTTAGGTTTCTCAATAGATAGTATCACTAGAAAGCATGCTTCACTTATCTAAGATTATCCCGGCAAGCTGCTAAAACGACATATGAAAAAATCTAAATAACGTTGCTTTTGCTTCACTTATGTAAGATCCTTATTTCCCTTTGCATCAAACGTAAGCCGTGGATTAAACTCTGGATTAAACTCTGGAATAACTCCAGAGAGCTATTGTTTTGAGAGATCCAAAACTTCTAATGCAGAAAGTTTTGAAAGATGATTTGGAATAAACCCTTCAAGCAGGTTGGTGCTGAGATTTAAAGCAATCTGCAACTTTACTGGCATCCTTGGAATCTTACCGCTAAGTTCCTTCAAGCTGGACTTCTAACAGAGAATCCATATCGACAATAGTGTTGGGTATGGATTTGACTGTCCGCAAAGGTTTTTTTCTTTGTTGTTGTGTTGATGTGTTTGGAATGATTTTATAATTATTGCGCTTTATGATTCATATAATTAAAGTATTTTTAATTTAATATTATAAACTACATTATATTGTTTATTTTGCATGTTGGGGTCAGAACATTTAACTTTCACATATGTATGCTGCGTATTATACAAGTTATTTTTATTAATACACACATAACCGAGTCGAATTTTATATGAATTTGTATTGTTTAATTAATAATCAAGCATAAATTCAGCTAATAAACAAAGCTCAAGTCGAGCTTAACCATGCTGAGCCCAAACCTATTTGCGAGTAATCTTGTTCATTTACAAATGATTAATGTATCCAAGCAATAGAGCCAAAATCCGCTTGAATAGACACGTTATTTTGTATAAACTTATAACTTATGATTTAATATGAAATTCAATTTAAGACTTGTTTGCTTTTATTTTACATAAGCGCAGACATATATACATGAAGGAATCATATGTTCAACTTGCTCTTTAATTGTACAACCCAGTTCCTTGATATAGCAATGCCAATGACTATCCCAACAACGTACCCAATACCCAAAGCACTAGCAACTGATTCATCCAGAAAAGACAAATTAAGTGATTTTCCCTTCTGGGCTGATTTTGGTGAAGTATTTGGTGAAGTATTTGGTGAAGCCTTCGATGTTGTAGCGTTAATAAGATCCTTATTTCCCTTTGCATCAAACGTAAGCCATGGATTAAACTCTGGAATAATTCCAGAGAGCTGGTTGTTCGAAAGAAGCAACTTTCTCAAGGTTGCCATTTGGGTCAGATATGGTGGCATCTCTCCTGACAATTTATTGTTTGAGAGATCCAAAACTTCTAATCCAGTAAGTAGCTTAAGACTTTCTGGAATAGGCCCTTCAAGGAGGTTGGAGCTGAGATTTAAAGCAATCTGCAGCTTTACCGGCATCCCTGGAATCTTACCAATAAGTTGGTTTCCTCCAAGCTGGAGTTCTAACAGAGAATCCATGCTGACAATAGTCTCGGGTATTGAACCACTGAGATTGTTACCTTGTAAATTCAAGATCATAAGGCCTTGCAAGCTCGAAATCGTGGAAGGTATCGAACCATTCAGCGAATTCCAGCTCATATCCAATATCCATAATCTCTGTAGCCGGGTAATTTCAACTGGGATTTCTCCAACCAGCTTGTTCGACTGAATCTTCATAACTTGAAGTTGGCTAAGTCCACCCAACTGTACCGGCAATGCACCATTCAGTTTGTTCCCTGCCAAATTCAACAACATCAAATTCCGGCAAGAACCCAAATCCGGAGGTACCGACCCGGTCAGGCTATTGTTTTCCAGCTCCAAGTACATCAAGTTCTCAAGTGCTCCAAATGTTGCAAAAGGGATTGTCCCATCAAGCGAATTGCTCCCCAATCGCAACCTCACCATGCTTTGAGATATGTTTGAAGGCATCGATCCCGTTAACAAATTATAAGACAAATCTAGAGTCTGTAAATTTGATGGTAAAAACATATCTGAAGGAATCGACCCAGTTAACTTATTATAACTAAGATCCAATTTCTTGAGGAATTTTGTAAGTCCGCTAGGAATCCTACCTTCAAAATTGTTCTGATGGGCTGCAAAACGTGAAAGGCTTTTGATACTTGAAAGGGTTTCTGGGATTTTCCCGCTCAAGTAATTGGTAGATAAAATCAAAACTTCCAACTTAGAGAGGTCTCCAATTCTAACAGGAACAGGGCCAGAAAGATTATTTTGACTCAGGTCAACCAGAGTCAAATTCAGGTAATCGATCAATTGATCAGGGATTCCACCTTCGAAGGAATTGTTAGAGAGCTGAAGCTGCTCCAAAGCCATGGCTTTCCCAAGGTTGGTAGGAATGAGGCCATTGAAACGGTTGAAACTAAGATTCAAACTTTTGAGGGCAACCAATCCTTCAAACTGTAAACTTATGCTTCCACTCAAGGAATTGAAAGACAAGTCCAAGAACTTCAACCCAACAAAACCATGAAACGTAGGCAGAGGACCACCTACGCTGTTTCTGCTAATATTCAAGAGCTGCAGCCCTCCAATCGCACCACAATCTGTGATAAACTTATCTGGGATTGAAGTCAGATCGTTGTTAGAGAGGTCAAGACTCACCAAAGAATCTATCTGGCAAAGAAGAGGTAGAAAATCTGATGAGGGGAAAACCCCAGATAAAGAGATTTCGGCAATGGAAGAATTCCCAGGGGTGCTGCACTTAACTCCTTTCCATGAACATGGGTCTTTGTTCACATCCCATATTAAAGCTGTGTTGTTCATGATGGCCTTAGAAAGACTGATCATGGTGGTTTTTTGGTTTGTGGGTAATTCAGAGAAGACCACAGAACATAACAAGAAGAAAAATAAGCAGAAATGGAGTAGAGGAGTGCTGTGCCCATACCTGTTCATTTTAGGTACGTGATGGGGGAGATATTCTGCAGCTCTTTTTGTATCACAAATATGTATGCATGTATGGACTAATATATAATAACTGTTTGGTTTCAGGTACTGAAGAGGGAAGGCAGGGGAATAGACGAATCAATAGAAGAGATGTAATGTAAAACAGTTGAAGAGAGAATGAAAGAGGTGTGTTGGTTGGTTGAGCATAAAAAGAAGAGATTGGTTTGTTAGAAAGCAAGGAAATTAGAAGGAAATTGGGAAGTAGAAGAAGATGTTGGCGTGTCGTGGGGGGTGGAGTTGACTGGACTGCTTGTCTAGTAAAGCCGTCAGCAATGAATTGGTATTTCATGGTCTTAAACTTTGAACTTTCATGGTACCGAGCTTATTTGTTATTCAACCCCCAACCACCTCCTGGGAAGGGGTCTTGTATACTAGATTTGACTGTCGGGATCAGTAGATGGCTCGGGGTTCAGCGGTGGTAACTAATCATCAATTTACACGACAATGCTATGTGTTTTTTTTTTTTTTTTTTTTTTTTTTCATGTCCGCACAAGAGGGAGAAGATGATTCGAACTAGTAACCTCAACTTCATTAAGTGTGGTCCCAGTCGATTGAGCTACCTATTGGGAATGACAATGCTATGTCAATGCATAAATAAATGCTACACTTCTTAAATTATAGTTAACAATTTTAAAAAATAAAGGTGTGCGTGAGAAAATGTCTAAGAGATAAAACAATTTTCTATTGTTTGTAGAGAAAAAAAAAAAAATAGTGAATTTGTTCGATTGGAAGGAATAGTAAAGCATGTAAATTTGTAATAATTTGCAATGGACATGAGGCATTGGTAACCTGCTAATGTATTTTAGTGATAATTTGCTAATGTAATGTGTTCAGAATGTATCAAAACAAAGGGGAAAAAAAAATGTTCTAGAGATTTTTGAGGTATCACTTTTCATTAAAATTGTTCTTCAAAATTTAAATTTTATCAATGCACTCCAAATTAAAACTATTATCAAATAAAAATTTGAGAAAACTTCAGAAAACCCTTCTGAACTTTCAGCCGTTTTGACATACCCCTCCTGAATTTTCAAAACTCTCACTTAGGCCCCCTGAACTTTGATTTTCTCTCACTTTAGACCCTTATAACATTAAACTACGTCGTTTTGGACTCCAAAACTACACCGTTTTGAGCTTTAAACTAC
>NC_081546.1:5208574-5224804 GCF_901000735.1 Corylus avellana | reverse complement strand
TGGCCGGACCACCCCCTTGGCCATGGGGTGGTCCGGCCACCCCATACGGTTGGTATGGGGTGGCCGAAACCACCCCAGCCCCTTGGGGGTGGTCTAGCCACCCCCAAATGCACCCCATCCCCCCTTCTTTTTTTTGTTGGCCAAAGGGGTGGCCGGACCACCCCCTTGGCCATGGGGGTGGTTCGACCACCCCCAGATCGGCCAGGCCACCCCCGATTTCCCACTTTTTTTATTTTTATTTTTATTTTTATTTTTTTAAAATTTTGCTTTTTTAAAAAAAAAATAAAAAAATTAATGCCTAAAACGACGTCGTTTTGGGCTGGGTAGGTGTTGTAGTTTTAGGACACAAAACGACATAGTTTTGGGGAAGGGTAAAATGGGTATAAAAAGTCAAATTGTTTGACTTTAACATTAAAATGGTCCAAAGTGAGAGAAAACCAAAGTTCAGGGGGCCTAAGTGAGAGGTTTGAAAATTCAGGGGGTATGTCAAAACGACTAAAAGTTCAGGGAGGCTTTCTGAAGTTTCCCCTAAAAATTTTGTTTAGTATCCATTAAAATTTTATAGGAATTGTCATGCCATATCCAACTAGAAGGTTACACGTGTTTTATTTAGTAAAAAAATGAAATTTAAAAATTGAAACCAAACCAAACGCACCCTTATATTGTTTTTCATTGGAAAGTGACATGTTTGAGTAGTGTAGGCTTATCCTTCGCAGTAGCTCCGTATTTCCCTTCTCACCTTGTGAGAACCCAGTTTCATACTTCACAAAGCAAACTGAAAAAAAAAGCTTCTCCAAACCACCATTTCTTCATCTCCACCTCTTCAAATGCATGGCCAACTCTATCTCTCTCACTCTCATTCTTTTCTTCCATTTGGGTCTCTCAAACTCAAGCCCCACAACCTCTCTCTTCAGGTAAAGCCCCAAGTTATTTTTTATTATTTTTTTTCTGATTTTTTTTTTTTTTTGCCTTGTATAGCCCGTTGTAGTTCTCTTTGCAGTGATGGGTGAAGTGCTATATCTTTGAAAAGATATTTGTTGGGTCATGGACAAGTCACATAAAGTCCAATGGGCCCAAAGCCCAAAACTCCATAAATATGCTAGGCTGTTAAGCCCTCGATCGACTTAGCCCGAGGAGGTCTTGGGCTCCCAGTCTGAGACATAACTCATGGGCCAAGATAGTCAAAGGCTGAAGGGCACATAGGTCATTCCACCATGGAGATATAATCTTATCATCCAACGCCCAGATCATCTATATCAATCAGGATACGTCAATTAGCACCTAAGCTAATGTGGGTGATCGAGTCCTACTCGGACACTCGAACTTAACATCGCAAAAGTGGCACATCTGTTCCGTGATCCTAGGATACTAGGATCAAGGGGTAGCTAACAAACCTCATCCCTTTTTCAAGTACATGCACGATAGAAATCAAGGGATAAGGCTTCGAAACGTGTGAGAGATCAAACTCCTCCCATGCCTATAAATACAAGTCACTTGTCAATGTTAAGGTAATCACAACTCTTGCTATCATGGCTTGTTGTTGCTTACATCTTTTCTCTCACTCATCACTAACTTAAGCATCGGAGTATCCCTGTCGGGAGACCACTGGGGACTCTAATCCTTCTGTTTGTTCTTGTGTGCAAGGCCGACGCATCCTCGGACATTGTTATACTTCCCGGTGGTTGTGCCACGTCATCCTCGAAAAACTGTGCATTAATAGTTTGGCGTTGTTTGTGGGAAACATCGAAAATTTCATCAGTTCCTGACAACAATCCGAAATGGTAACTACACGTACGTCACAACAGCAGCCGAAAAGCCAAGCCGGGGTGCCCGGCATAACTACTACCCCTCCTGACCTCATCGAGTTCATGAAGCAGATGACTACTTCCATGGACGCGTTGAAGAAACAAAACGAGGAGCTTGCTACCAAACTCATGGCTGTCGAAGGCCGCAATGGCCGAAGAGAGCGTGAGCGAGAAGAAAGGCAGGAGAAGGAGTGTGAAGAAAGGAGTGAAAGGGAGCGACGAGAACTCATTCGCCAAGGGTAGTAGATTGAAGGCAATGCGAGTTCAGTTCATGGCAACCGTCATACTACGGTCCAGAACAAAGGCAACCGTGAAAAGTCCAATGCTAAGAACGAGGATAACCACGAGGAGTCCAGTACTGACAGGTCCGAGAGACCTCACCGCAGCAGGTCTCATTGTGAGATACGCCATGAGAGATCCCTCGTGACCAATCTCATCACAAGAGATCTCATCATGAGAGATCCCATACTTGCCATGAGACCGACGTAAGTGCTGAGCTGGGAGACCTGAAGAGGAAGTATGCCGAGATGGTTGACAAGATAGCCAACAACGAGAATGGGTTGATGGCAGAGGAACTCATGGATAACACCAACCTACCCTTCACAGATAGGGTGATGAACTTTCCCCTACCCGACAAGTTCAAGATGCCTCATATAAACAAATATGACGCAATGGAGACCCTAGCGAACATATGGAAGGCCTTCGAGCACACTTCATCCTCCACGGTACCTCAGATGAAATCTCATGCAATGCGTTTCCATTAACCTTGGCAGGAGTAGCTAAAGAGTGGTTCGCAAGACTCCTAGCCAAGTCTGTGGATAACTTCAAGTCTCTGGGATGCCTCTTCCTCACCCAATTTTTGGCTACTCGAAAAAGGGAGAAAAGTCTAACTTACCTACTCTCTCTGGTTCAAGGGAAGGATGAATCCCTAAAAGACTTCATGCTCAGATTCAATAAGGAGAAGTTATTGGTAGAGAATCCAAGTGAGCAAACAGTACTCGATGCACTGATGCATGGGGTAAGAGCCGAGGGGCCACTGATGGCCGAGTTGTCAAAGAAAACTACGATGGTGACTCTTCGTCACTTTATAAATAAAGCCAACGAGTACACCAATCAAGAGGAAACGGTGGTGGCTTTGATGAAGTCCCAAGAGAAGGCTACTCGGCAAGAAGAGACTCGCTGAGAGAAGAGTAGTGCAAGAGTAGCATCGGCTAGTTTCGGGAAGAAGCAGGAGAAAATCTCGAAGTGGCAGGACAACTCAACTCCTAAACCAAGGAATGACTCTCAACGAAAACTCAGCAAGTTCACTCCATTAAACACCAGCATGACCGAGGTGTTGATAGAGATCAGAAGGGGCCCCAACTTCAAATGGCCAACAAGGATGAAGGGTCTCGCATCAAAGCGAGACCATACCAAGTTTTGCCAATATCACAATGAAGTCAGCCACTTGATAAAGGAGTGTGTATCTCTTCGTCAAGAGATAGAATCCTTCATTAGGAATGGCAAACTAGTAAGGTTCCTGGCAGACGAGAGGGACAGAGGAAGAGATCATCAGCAACCCCTGCCGCTTGAGGGGAACCGAGAAGCCGTTGGAGGCCGAGACCAAAGGCCAAGACATGGTAATGGCTCGAGGGATGATCGGTATGTCGACCCAGCACATAATCAGCAAGCTAAGCCGAGGAATGATCGGGATGCTTGTCCCCCACCTCAGAATCCTAATGTAGTAGGAGAAATCCTAACCATTTCAGGAGGAATAGCTGGTGGAGGGGAGTCCAACTCAGCTAGAAGAGCCCATGCTAGAAGGGTGCAGACAGAGGAGGTTCTCTTCCTTGAAGGGTTTGCTAAGACCTTGAAACAAGAGCCCATGGTTTTATCATTCACCGAGGAAGATGCAAAGGGCGTAATGATGCCTCATGATGATACATTGGTGGTAACAGTGACTGTAGCCAACCATTTGCTCCACCGGATTCTAATAAAAAATGGAAGCTCGGCTGACATCCTCTATTGGCCAGTTTTCAAACAGATGGGCATTGATCGTAGTAGGATCACACCATTTGGCTCTCCCTTAGTTGGATTTGCGGGAGGGCAAGTCCAACCTATCAGAATTATCTCACTACCAGTAACAGCAGGAACAGCTCCTAAGCAGTCAACTGTCATGGTAGTCTTCTTGGTAGTCAACCGACCATTTGCTTACAACGCAATAATCAGTCAACCAGCCTTGAATAAGTTGAAAGCGGTAACTTCAACTTACCATCTGAAGACGAAGTTCCCAATAGAGGAAGGTATCAGAGAGGTCAAGGGTGGCCAAACTACAGCAAGGAAGTGTTACATAACTTCCCTGAAGAAGCCTTCAGAGGTAACACCTTTGACGGTGAGCACCGTGGGAAGTAGAAAGTAAGGCAAACCGAAGGGCGAGCCTGCTGAGACGCTAGAGGACGTGATAGTAGCAGATGGCAAAGTTGTTAAGGTTGGTTCTCAGCTCTCCTCGGATGTCCAAGAAGGCCTCGTCACTTTCTTGAAAAAGAATTTAGAGGTGTTTGCATGGACGCATGAAGACATGCCTGGCATTAGCCCCGAAGAAATATTTCACCAGCTCAATGTGGATCCCAGTGTGTAACCAGTAAAGCAAAAGAGAAGAAAATTCACTCCTGAGTGAAACATGGCGATAGCCGAGGAAGTAGAGAAGCTGCAGAGCTCGGTTTAATGAAGAAGTGCACTATCCCGATTGGATAGCCAATGTAGTATAAAATCCAATGGGAAGTGGAGAATGTGTTTAGACTTCACCGACTTCAACAAAGCTTGTCCAAAAGACAGCTTTCCTCTGCCTCACATCGACAAGCTGGTCGATTCAACATCGGGGTATGGTTTGCTCAGTTTTATAGATGCCTTTTCTGGTTATAACCAGATTTATATGCACCCGGAAGATAGAGAGAAGACTGCATTTATCACCGACCGAAGCCTGTATTGCTATAAGGTCATGCCCTTCGGTCTAAAGAATCCAAGGGCGACATACCAGAGATTGGTAAACAAGATGTTCTGAGAGCAGATCGGGCGGAACATGGAGGTGTACGTGGATGACATGCTAGTCAAAAGCATGTTGCCATAGAACCATACAGCATACCTACATAAAATGTTTGAAACGTTCAAAAAGTATGGGATGAAGCTGAATCCTGCAAAGTGTGCATTCGAAGTGTTCTTTGGAAAGTTCCTCAGCTATATGGTGTTAAACCGAGGAATCAAAGCTAACCCAGAAAAGATCCAAGCAGTTTTGGATATGCAGTCTCTAAGGAATACGAAGCAGCTCCAACAACTGATAGGTAGGATAACAACACTTAACCGATTCATTTCTCGATTCACTAATAAGTGTTTGCTGTTCTTTAAAATCCTGAGGAAGGCCTTTGAGTGGTCTAAGAAGTGCGAAGAGGCTTTCGGGGAACTAAAGAAGTATTTAGTCAACCCACCTTTGCTAAGCCGAACAGTCCTAGGAGAAGTATTATACTTATACTTGGCTGTCTCTCCAACAACAGTAAGTGCAGCTCTTGTACGAGAAGAAGAAGGGGTACAAAAACCTATGTACTTTATCAGCCGAGCACTAAAAGGGGCCGAGGGGAGATACCCTTAGATGGAAAAACTTGCCTTCGCTCTTACCATAGCGTCAAGGAAACTTTGGCCCTATTTTCAAGCTCACACGATAAGGGTTCTCACTGAATACCCTCTCAGAAAGGTGCTTCGTAAGCTAGATTTGTCCGAGAGACTGGCCAACTGGGCAATTGAACTTAGAGAGTATGATATTGAATTCCTTCCTCGGAACTCCATCAAAGGCCAGGCATTCGCGGACTTTCTAGCAAAATTTACTAATCTGCCAGATGCAGCGCAGTGGCCGAGGGATGAAACTTGGGTGGTTTATGTGGATAGGTCATCCACAAGAAGACACGGTGGAGCTGGAGTAATATTAATCACCCCAGAAGGAGAAGAGCTGCGCAGCTCCATAAAGTTGGAGTTTAAAACTACCAACAATAAGGCTGAATATGAGGCCGTAATAGTTGGACTTAGCCTAGCTCAAGAGATGGGAGCAGAATTCATTGAGCTATGAAGTGATTCTCAAGTGATCGTCGAGCACATCCAAGGGGAATTCGAAGCCAAGGGAGAAAAAATGAAGCTGCATTTATCAAAGGTACAAGACTTGCAGAATTCTTTCAAGAAGTTCTGCATCGTGAAAATCCCAAGGGAAGAAAATGAAAGAGCAAACCACCTTGCTCGGATCACATCAACCGAGGAGTCTGTAGGCAAATCTGAAGAGATAATTCAAACTTTGTCCCGACCTACTATAACTGAGGTAGTCTTGGTCTCAACAGCCGAGGCGATACTAGATTGGCAGAAGGAAGTGGTGGAATATCTGGAGAAAAGGATTCTCCCCACAGGAAAGAAGTCGGCTATCCAGTTAATGAAAAAGGCTGTTAGATTTACAATGGTAAATTAAACCTTATACAAACGAGGTTTCATGTTACCACTTCTTAAATGTGTTTCAAAGGAAGAAGGTAATTACATACTTCGTGAGATTCACGAAGGTATTTGCGGGAGTCATTCAGGCGCAAGAATGTTGGCACACAAAGCGGTCCGGGCAGGCTTCTATTGGCCTAACATGACCAAGGACTCAGTAGAGATGGTCAGACATTGCGACAAATGCCAACTTTTCACCAATATTACCAAACAACCCCCAGAGGAATTGAGCTCAGTCTCATCACCATGGCCCTTCTCGCAATGGGGGTAGATATAGTAGGACCACTACCTTGAGGAAAGGGGGGTGTTCGGTTTGCAGTGGTAGCTGTGGATTATTTTATGAAGTGGGTAGAAGTGGAGGCCCTAGTGAATATAACAGCTAAGAGCATAGATAAGTTTTTATGGAAGAATGTCATCTGTCGATACGGCATTCCACACGCATTCGTCACGGATAATGAAAAACAATTCGACTGCGATTCATTCAGAGAATGGTGTGCCAAGCTCTGCATAAGAAATTACTTCTCATCCCCTGGGCATCCCCAGGCAAACGGGCAAGTTGAAATCACTAACAAGTCAATCTTCAAACTTTTGAAGAAGAAACTTGGTGATCGAAAATGAGATTAGGTGGAAGATCTTCCAGAGGTTCTATGGGCGTATCGGACTACGAGAAGAACTCCAACCGAGGAAACTCCCTATGCTCCGGCCTTCGGAACCGAGGCGGTTATACTTGCTGAGGTGGGCTCAGGCAGCTTCCGAGTAGAAACTTTTTGGCCTAAGAATAATGATGAAGGCTTACTACTGCATCTAGATCTGCTATAAGAGAAGCAAAATCAAGCTCAAGTGTCCATGTCAGCATACCAGGAGAGAGTAGGTCGGTATTTCAACAAAAAGGTCAAACATCGAAGCTTCAAAGTCGGAGACTTGGTCTTGCGAAAAGTTACCATCGCCACCAAAGATCCAACCGAGGGCAAGTTAGCTCCCAATTGGGAAGGACCTTACAAAGTGACCTAGTGCCGAAGAGCGGGAGCTTACTACCTCGAGGATTCTGAGGGAAAGACACTCCCCAGGCACTGGAATGCCGAGCATCTCAAAAAGTACTTTGTTTAAGTTGTAATTTCGTAAAACATATTTATTGTTATTTTGATTTATTTCTTTCCTTTTATGACTTGTTTCATCGAATAAAAATCTCCTGGAGTTGCACCACTTGAAAAGACTGCAACCCTAAAAGAGTATGAAGTTAGTGGCCCCTCTCGACTCACTTCTCGGACAGGTTTCCGAAGGTAGTCAAAGGAAACAATCGAAGAGACTATAACTCACCTCTCAACTTACCTCTCGGACAGGTTTCTGAAGGTAGTTAGAGAGAGACAGTCGAAGAGACTATAACTCACCTCTAAACTCACTATAAGTTCAGCTCATTATTAACCTCTCAGGCAGGCAATCCGAGGGGATCTTCTCAACTAAACCCTCGGACAGATATCCAAGGGGGGTTGGAACTTAATGGTTAAAGAGGTGATTATTGTTTTCAAGTTCTCTTCTAAATTGCAGGAAAAAAGATAAAATTGTATGAACAATTATCTAATGCAAAGAAGTCAAATAAAAAGTCTTTCATTACTGTTAAAAATGTACCAAAAAAAAAAATGAAAATACAATCAGACCCTTTTTGGGTTAGTTAGCTCAAGTGCCTTAGCGGCAGCAGTTGCATCGATAGGGACTTGAGGCTCCGCGGATAGGCCATTGTCCGAGAGCTGGTCTATACCTCCAGGAGTATAGCCAAATTCAAAGATCCCCTTGGCGTTTGGCATTTGCTCCTGTCCAAGCGAGATGACCTGCTCAAGGGCTTCATTAGTAAAGGGCAGATTATCGACCTCCACGGTATTGAGGTCTATAGAGCAGGAAGGATCCTGAGCCAAAGCCCGGAAAGTCTCAAAGCCGAAGACAATCCCGTCTAGCCAAGCATTGTCGCGCCTCCAGGCGGCATATGACAACTACTTCTTGTACTTGCGGGCTCGGTCATCGGCTTCTTGTAGCTGAAGCTCGGTCTTCTTGAGTTTATCTTTGAAAAACTTCCTCCTCTCTTCATCCACTGTCTGAGCTGAGCAAGCATCCTCTACCACTGCCCTCTGGACATCCCTCTCGGCTTGAGCCTCTCTGACCTGCCTCAGGATCTCAACAAGCCTCTCCTCAAGCCGACTCTGGTCCTCCTTTATTATCAAATTTTCTTCTTAAAGGCGACCATTGTCAGCTTGAAGAGTTTCCACCTTAGCAATCAAATCCAAAAGTTTTTTTCCGCTGCAGCCCAAGCAGCTGCGGCCTCGGCAGTTTCAGTTTGAATCAGAGATTGATGCTGACCGATAGCCAGCAATTTTGCATCTTGTTGGGAGATAACTCCCCTTAGTTTTGTATTATCAGCCTCGGACTCCGACAATTTTTGCTCAAACTCCTCGAATTTAGCTTTCAAGTTGTCGGACTCCTCAGCCGAGTTTTGTATAACTTCCATGAAGTCCCAGTAAAGGAACAACGACCTTATCATGCTTTGAAACAAAAGAAAAAAGATTAGTATATACAAAGCAATGCAAAACAGTTGGAGGAAAAAATGATACTTACAACAAGCTGATAGTAGAGGCAGGCCTTCACCATGCCTCGGGCTGTGTGATCACGTTGCCCAGTCAATTGATCATGGGGCACCAAAGCCACCAAGGCAGAGAAAGGGTTCCCTAGAAGATCACCTCCGAGTTTAGTAAGGGGATAACCCACCGACCATCCGACGCCAGGAGGTTGCACCCTAGACTCACTCGCGGCAGAATCGCCTTGAGCTGCAAACTCCTGCACGTCAAGAGCAGTTATAGCCAAAGCCTCACTCGGGCAAGGTGCCTGAGAGCTAGCATCAGCTTGCATCTCTTTCTGTGTCTCTGTAACTGATGGTCCTACCAACTCAGCTACAGGAATCACAGGCTCGGGCCTTTTGTCCTCGTTCCCCATCGAGGCGTCTGAGTATACCTCCATCACAACCTCCTCCAGGATGCGATTGATGTTAAGACCTGAGTGAATTGGAGTAACCGACTCTGCAGCAATTAAAGGAGTCGGGACATTGGCAAGCTCGGCTAAAAGAACCGTCGAGAAGGAGACAAGAGAAATGGGCTAGCGGTATGCACTGTCCGGGCGAACAACAGGCTTAGAGCTCCCCTTCCTTCGAGCTGCCAAAAGTTAGGCAACCTTTTGCTTGCCCGCAGCAACAACATCTGGGGACCTTGTCGGCTCGGTCACCCTGACCTTTTTGAGCACTGGCTGCTCGGCCTCCTCAGGCTCGTCAGCAAGCCTCAAAACAGGAGTCTTCGAGGGCTTATCTCCCAGACGCTTGATGTTCTTCTTCATAGGCGCCCTCTTCACATCCCTTTTAATTGGCCACACTACCGACTGAACCCCATCCGGACGGGGTCTCTTCACGGCTTCAGGCACCGCACCCTCTGTAGCAGGAGTTGGCCTCTTTATGGCCTCAAACGCCCTACCCTCTGGGGCGGTCTGTTTCTGCACGACCTCGGGCGCCACATCTCTTGGTCTCTTTGATTTACTGAGACCGGACCTGGGAGTATATAGATAATATTTCAACTTGGTTGAAGTGACCAAGGTCTTAAATAGAGTAGCACTCTCATGCTCTCGGGCCCAGGTCGTAATCGTGTTCACTCGAGTGTGCCTCGGGAAGTGTAGTCTGAGACCTGCACGGAACATCTCCTCGTATAGGCAGACTTTATGCTCCTCGGCACTCACTATGGCGCCTTTTTGTTCATCATCAAACTAAAGCGTTACCGACTTCGGTATGTAACAATCCAGCCTAACTCGCCTTTCATCCTTCGATGATAAGGCAACCTTCCACATGGCAGGATAAGAACCCCCGCCGTCCGAGCCAAAGCCTTCTCCATCACCCATAAGGTACAAAAACTTAGGGTATAATGACCGAGGAATACAAGGATAAGGACTACGAATCATTAAATGGGCAACAGACAGACAAAGACGATCAACTGCGAGTTCAATGAACAGCAATAACAAATCCAAATACTTAAGTATTGGATTGTCAGGATGAACAAACTGCTCACAAGAAGGGAAAGGAAGAGTTCGATCGATTGAAACCCTGAAAAATACTACTCTAAAAAAGAAATAATAAGAAAAGAAATTAGAATGGAAGCAAGCCAATTGGGGGGTTGGAAGAGAAGCAAATCTTTCGCAAGCAACAATGGAGTTTCAAGGGGTCAGAAAACAGAAAATGTGAACTGAAAGGAGAAAACCCCTTTTTATAGTAAGTTTGAGAAGTCGAGAAGCCTGAGAAGTCTGAGAAGATGAAAAGGCATCGGGGCCTTGAAACCCTAGATGACGCTTCGGGAAGGTGCGCATTAAATGTCACAGTAGGCGCGTGCTATCACTTGTTAATGATGACGCATGGTAGCTTAACAGACCACCATTCCAATACTGACATGTGGACGCGCGCTCAGTCATTGCAATCGGAAGACAGATGGATCGACAGCCCCTCAGGAGATATTGAATATCTCGGGAAAGAATTAGCGGGAGAAGTCCCGCCAAAACTCGGACCTGAAATTAAGGTTTCCCCTCGGAGACCTCAAACATATTGTTATCAGGAGTCGGACATCGGGAGACCGATCCATCTCTAGTGAACACAAAAAATTTTCATAGTCATCCAGACCAGGAAATTTTGGGGTAACTGTTGGGTCATGGATCAGTCACATAGAGCCCGATGGGCCTAAAGCCCAAAAATCCATAAATATGCTGGGCCGTTAAGCCCTCAGTCGACTTAGCCCGAGGAGGTCTCTGGCTCTCAGTCTGAGACATAACTCATGGGCCAAGATAGTCAAAGGCTGAAGGGCACATTGGTCATTCTACCATGGAGATATAATCTTATCATCCAATGCGTAGATCATCTATATCAATCAGGATACGTCAGTTAGCACCTAAGCTAATGTGGGTGACCGAGTCCTACTTGTACACTCGAACTTAACATCACAGAAGCGGCACATCTGTTCCGTGATCCTAGGATACTAGGATCAAGGGGCAGCTAACAAAGCTCATCCCTTTTTCAAATACCTGCATGATAGAAATCAAGGGATAAGGCTCCGAAATGTGTGGGAGATCAAACTCCTCTCATGTCTATAAATACAAGTCATTTGTCAATGTTAAGGTAATCGCAACTCTTGCTATCTTGGCTTATTGTTGCTTACATCTTTTCTCTCACTTATCACTGACTTAGGCATCGGAGTATCCCCACCGGGGACTCTAATCCTTTTGTTTGTTCTTGTGTGCAAGGCCGATGCATCCTCAGACATCGTTATACTTCCCGGAGGTTGTGCCACGTCATCTTTGGAAAACTATGCATTAACAATATTGAACATGATTTGAGATCCTTCCTTTTTCTTGTGTGTGTCGGTGTCACTGTGTGTAGTTTCAACTATAGATAATGTTCAAATAAATTGCAAGGGTTGCTCTTAAATCCTGTATAAGATGGCCTAAATTTGATGTGATCACAATTTATAATTCATAAACACAAATTGAGACTATCCAAGATATCAAACAAGTTGGTTTAAAAAATAGTTATTAACATTTTTTGTCCAGTTATGTACTTAAATAAATATATTGTACAAATACTACTTTGGAGAATTTATTTCATCTTCCTTGCAAGCAACTTTAACTGGTCTAATGTTAATAGATCAAACCTCATATAGTATTTCCCCTTTTCCCTTATGCTACTAGTTTCTCTGAAGTTGGAGAATATGCCAGTTTCTCAGTTGCTCTAAATGCTGCTGTTCACCACCCAGGCTATTTTTCAGCGCTATGGTGCACCAGTTTTGATAACCTCTAAAACAGGCTATGGACCGAACCTTACTAGATTTCCGAAATTTCAGGTATGTGTTCTGATAATCTCTACACAAAATGTTGCTGCATATAAATTAATGTGATGCATGAGTGCCATTAATCTTATTTTTAACTTTCTTGATTCTGTCTCTTAATCATATATTACCTGGAGAACTCTACTGATGGAGACCCTTAAAGATCCAAGAAAAATCTGACTTAATGAAAAGGGAGTCTTGGACAGTTGCTTTTTATTTCATGGTAGGAAAATCAACCTGATTAAACACAGGGTTTTGTGGAAAATGGTGCCTTCGTGCTTTTTGTGGTGTCTTGGAGGAAAATGAATTATAAAAGTTTTGAGGACCTTGAGAGGACTTTGCTATCAACTTCATTTTGCTACTACTACTTGAGTGCATATACTTATCATTATGGACAAATAAGGATCTGGTAATTTGGAGGCAACGATGGAAAACCAGTGGCTCTTTTTGCTTATTATTGTTGGTTAGAGTCATAAATATTGATCCTTTGGTCCAACATTCCAGAAACATTTTGAATATTATCTATTTTATCATTAAATTATTTTTTGTGGAAAAAAAGACAGGGAAAAACATTTGTATGGTTTTATGTTGTTGTTTATTCTTTTCATTATTGAGAGCATAATCATGCAGGTCATAAAAGTTGGAAGGCCATGAAGCAGATGATGTTGTAGCTACACTTGCAGCACAAGTTCTACAAAGAGGCTACAGGGTGGTAATTGCCTCTCCTGATAAAGATTTCAAGCAATTGATTTCAGAAGATGTCCAAATTGTTATGCCTTTGGAAGATTTAGACCGATGGTCCATTCACACCCTAAAGCACTACATAGCTCAGTACAATTGTGATCCATGCTGTGATTTGAGCCTTAGTAAGTATGAGATGCAATTTGGTGATATTCATGGTAACATTATATTATCCATGAACTATTGCAGACACGTTTTTTGATATATTGCTTTTCTGCATTACTTTTACCTTGTCCTATGTTAAAGTGAAATCCTGAGATTGACTCAAGGGATATTGATCTAGTTGATATAAATACTTTCTCAAACGTTGTATTGGGAAAAAGTAGATACGAACAATGACAAACAAGAAGAAGAATTCAAACATTATTTCTGTTGAGAATAAATTCACACTATAGGCCCACCAAATTCTGGGCCCAATGGCCAAGGATAGGCCCATGAAGATATTAATTAAATAGCAAGGACTATTTAATTAATTGATAGTCTTATATTCCAATTAGGATAATATTGAAATAAAGACGTCCTACTTATCTTTACAAGATGACTACTCAAGATTATCTCTACATGATATCTGTTGAATGTTTATCTCTACATGATAGCTGTTGAGTTCTATCTCAACTCTGGACTTTCAAACCAATTCAAATAAGAAGATCCAGTCCAAGTCTACTTCATCTCTTCGAGCCTATAAATAGGCCCCGACACAAGGTACTAAGAGATCTTGAATCCTGAAATATCCTCACACATATTATTGAGCGTATTGAATTATTGTGCACTGAAGCACCATATTTCTCTTAAACTTTCTGACTTTGGCATCAGAGTGTCCCCGGGGAACCGGGGACCCCCTTGACAATGCTGTCTTTTTTGTAGTGATTTGAAGTGCACGACGACGTGTTGAAGATCCTGAAGAAAGCGCATCCACCGTGTTGAAAACTGTTCTAACAGTTTGGCGCCGTCTGTGGGAAAGATTGTTCGTTTCTCATAAAAAAAAAAAAATTCATCACGGTGTTAATACGCATTCCGGTGACAACCAACCGGAAAGACTCGCAGATCTGCTTTGTCGTTAACAGATATGCACAAATCTGCCTCCCACGACCCAGATCCACGTTCACAACCAAGTGGAATCTCAGATCAAATATTGTAGCTACTGTTCGCGAAAATACCACAAAAGAATCCAAGCCCAACAGTGTGGTGTCCAGCCCCTGCCGGAGACCCAAACACACGACCTGCGGCATCGCGGATCTCCAGTTGCAACAACGTGCTACTGTGCTGGGAGGCTTGTGAAAAAGAAAAGAAAGAAAGAAAAAGGTGCTGCGCAGGAAAGAAAAAAGAAAAAAAGAGAAAAGAAAAAGAAAGAAAAGGAAAAAGAAGAATAAAAAAAATATAATAGCATGCAAAAGGCTGTACGTCGGAGGAATTTGGAGAAGAAAATTGGCATTTGACAACAGGTTTTTCTTATTCAGTTTATATTCCTGTTCTGATTTAGGAATAGGTTATCCTGATTTAAGTTTATATTCCTATTTTGGTTTAGGAATAGGTTATTTTGGTTCAAGTTTATATTCCTATTTTTGCTTAGGAATATGCTATCTTGGTTCAAGTTTATATTCCTATTTTTGCTTAGGAATATGCTATCCTGGTTCAAGTTTATATTCCTATTTTTGGTTAGGAATAGGCTATTTTGGTTTAAATTCCAAATTTGGTTTCGATTGGTTGTGAGCATAAGGTAATACTTATTCCAAATTATTGCATTCCGGGCATACTCTATCCCGAATAAGAAGAACTGGGTATATCACTCCCGGATATGGAAAAGGAAGAACCGGGTATATCACTCCCAGATATTTCAAAGAAGAACCGGGTATATCACTCTGGGATATTTCAAAGAAGAACCGGGTATATTACTCCCGGATATTTCAAAAAAGAACCGGGTATATCACCCCCGGATATTTTAAAGAGGAACTGGGTATATCACTCCCAGATATGGCAAAGGAAGAGCAGGGTATGTCACCCCTGGATATATCACCATCGGAGACAAGGAGAAAACCTTGGTTAAAAACAATTAACGGGAGACAACCCGGTAAAAAACAAGAAGATTTACCCCGGAGACAAGGAGAAAACCTTGGGTAAAAACAATTAACGGGAGACAACCCGGTAAAAAACAAGAAGATTCACCCCGGAGACAAGGAGAAAACCTTGGATAAAAACAAGAATATGGAGACAACCCTTTAAAACAAGGATAAGGAGAAAACCTTGGGCAAAAACAAGAATAGGGAGACAACCCTCTAAAACAAGGATAAGGAGAAAACCTTGGGCAAAAACAAGAATAGAGAGACAACCCTCTAAAACAAGGATAAGGAGAAAACCTTGGGCAAAAACAAGAATAGGGAGACAACCCTCTGAAACAAGGACAAGGAGACAACCTTGGGCAAAAACAACTAACGGGAGACAACTCGATAAAAAACAAGGAGCTACGCCAAGATGAACGGGGAGCAAAAGGTTAGTCTATTGAAAGACTTATAAATCATTATTAACAGATTATTGTACAGGTTCATTCTCGTAGACAAGGATAAAACCTTAGACAAAAACAATGAATCACCCTAAGGCGAACGGGGAATAAAGGCATTTGTGAGAGAATCGGGCATGATCCCCGGGTGTCTCAAGGATATAATAGGCTTAACCCCCGGGCAAAGGAAAGAGTTGGGGGGTACTCGCGGCAACAAAGAGACAAGGAGAAAACCTTGGACAAAAAAAAGAAATCACCCCAAGGCGAACGGGGAACAAAGGTATCTCGGAACTAGGACGGGTTTAACCCCATGCAAAGGATAGAGTTGGGGGGTGCTCCCGGGAACTCAAGTGATGCCAAAAACAGAGCTGAAGAGCTCCAACTAACGAGCTCAAAGCACATTCACTAGGGAGACACGAGTCTCGGACAAGGTCAAACAACAAGCCGCCAGAAGGCTTTGACTAAATTCCCATTACCCAAATACCTTGGCTAAGGGAATTGGGGGGTAACTGTTGGGAATAAATTCACACTATAAGCCCACCAAATTATGGGCCCAATGGCCAATGATAGGCTCATGAAGATATTAATTAAATAGCAAGGACTATTTAATTAATTGATAGTCTTATATTCCAATTAGGATAATATTGGAATAAAGACGTCATACTTATCTCTATAAGATGATTGCTTAAGATTATCTCTACATGATATCTGTTGAATGTTTATCTCTACATGATAGCTGTTGAGTTCTATCTCAACTCTAGACTCTCAAACCAATTCAAATAAGAAGATCCAGTCCAAG
>NC_081546.1:5207460-5208554 GCF_901000735.1 Corylus avellana | reverse complement strand
CTTAGCCCCCGGGCAAAGGAAATAATTGGGGGGTACTCTCGGCAATCATGAGACAAGGAGACAACCTTAGGCTAAAACAAACAAGCAAGATGAGACAATCCAATCACAAAACAAGGAATCACCCCAAGGTGAACGGGGAACAAATGTTAGTCTGTTGAAAGACTTATAAATTACTACTTAAAGGTTATTGTGCAGGTGTGGATTATTTTGACGACTTGGAGAGGGACCCGGGCATGATCCCTGGGTATCTCGAAACTAGGACGGGTTTAACCCCCGGGCAAAGGATAGAGCTGGGGGGTGCTCCCGAGAACTCAGGCGATGCCAAAAATAGAGTTGAAGAGCTCCAACAAACGAGCTCAAAGTACACTCACTAGGGAGACACGAGTCTCGGACAAGGTCAAACAACAAGCCGCCAGAAGGCTTTGACTAAATTCCCATTACCCAAATACCTTGGCTAAGGGAATTGGGGGGTAACTGTTGAGAATAAATTCACACTATAGGCCCACCAAATTCTGGGCCCAATGGCCAAGGATAGGCCCATGAAGATATTAATTAAATAGCAAGGACTATTTAATTAATTGATAGTCTTATATTCCAATTAGGATAATATTGGAATAAATACGTCATATTTATCTCTACAAGATGACTACTCAAGATTATCTCTACATGATATCTGTTGAAGGTTTATCTCTACATGATAGCTGTTGAGTTTTATCTTAACTCTGGACTCTCAAACCAATTCAAATGAGAAGGTCCAGTCCAAGTCTACTTCAACAGCCCGAGCCTATAAATAGGCCCCTACATAAGGTACTGAAATTTCTGAGATCTTGAATACTGAAATATTTTAGATCTTGAATACTGAAATATTCTCACATATTATTGAGTTAGAAACTTTCTGACTTTGGCATCGGAGTGTTCCCGGTTCCCCGGGGACCCCCTTGACAATATTATTTTTTGTAGTGATTTGGAGTGCACAACGACGTATTGAAGACCCCGAAGAAAGCGCATCCACCGTGTTGAAAACTGTTCTAACAGTTTGGCGCCGTCTGTGGGAACGATTATCTCGTTTCTCATAAAAAAAATTCATCACGGTG
>NC_081546.1:5125500-5207360 GCF_901000735.1 Corylus avellana | reverse complement strand
AAAAAAAAAAATTAATATTGAAAAGTACACTTTTTTCTGCATATATCATATAGTACTGTAGTTGGAACAGTACTGTTCCAGCTACAGTGCTGGCCCCGGGCTGTTGGCAAACGGGGCCGTAAAGCCCACCCATCCCAAGACCTTGTCGGAGCCCAGGCCAAACCTTGCTGGAGAAGACGCCCACCGGTACAGATAACGCCGAGTAGTTCTCTGGTGCTCTATCCCTCTCTCTCTCTCACCGGCACCAGTGGTGTCTCTTCGGCGGCAGCAGAGACGAGAAATTGAGATGGCCCCTCAATTTCTGTGTCACCGAAAATGACAGGAAAAAAAATCTCTGTTTTTCTCTCTCACACACACCGGCAGCAGAGAAAATTTTTTTTCTGCTACCAGTGCTCTCTCTCCGGCCGCAGTAGAGAAGAGAAATTGAGATGGGCCCTCAATTTCCCAAACTTGACCTTAAAAAAATAATCACATGATTGAGTCAGTGATTGATAAAGAAAGAAACGGAAGAGAAAAACCCACAGGCGAGGCATACAATTACAAAGTTATTGAAAGCATTTACAGTAGCTGATAACTTGTTGATGTGTGGTTCAAAGAAATTAAGCATTAAGTTCTGTTAAAAGTGATCCATCAACTAATTATTGGGTGACAGAGAAATTGTTTCTTTGTTAGCAGTCTGTGTGAGAGAGAAAGGGAGAAATTGAGGGGCACTGGCATCTCAATTTCTCTTCTCTGCTTCCGCCGGTGAGAGAGAGGAAGCACCGGAGAACCGGAGGGAACCGGCATCTTAGTTTCTTCTCGGTTGCCGCCGGAGAGAGATAGCACCGAAGAACTACCCGGCGTTATATGTACCGGCCGGCGTCGTCTCCGGTCCGGCAGGCTCTTGGGATGGGGGTGGGTTTTACAACTAAGGGGAAAAATGATGGGTTTTGTGACTTGGGGAGAAATTAATCATGTGTTTTCGGTCTTATTTAACTTTGCGCGATTTTCTCATGCATTCAATTTTGATTGGTGAGCACAAAGAACTTAGTTTATACCACCCTTTTTAGTAGAGAATATCTTCAATGTGGTGAATGCACAAAACCCCTGTTTTGTGCACACCATTCAGCAATTGACACATCAGCCTATTATATAAACTTAAAATGAGAACAAAATACCATAATAATTCCTATTCTCACAGTTAAAAAAAATAAAAATTAGAAGTGGCAGCCTTGGAGGAGCATCAGCCCATGGGGGTGGCGGGTCACAGCTAGACCCACGGGTCTGGCCGTTTCTCTGACACCGGAGTTCCTTTTTTTAGCCTTTAGGGTGATAAAATCCTTAAAGGGTTCACTTTTCACCTTTAGTTTTTAGTTTTGAACCATTAGAATCCAATTTTGAGAGATTAGAATCCGGTTTTGAGGCATTAGAATTCGGTTTTGAGGCGATACACTACGGTTTTAGGCGGGTTTTGAGGCAGGTCATAGCGAGACCCACGAAAGAGAGCCAGCAGCCCAACAACCGCTGCTGGTCCTGCTTCACGATCCACTGCCAAGGACCCAAGCCACCTTATTAAACCTCCAAACCGAACTGCAACGCTGCCAATCTCCACGCCTGCAAAGCCACCGTTCCCTAGATAACCGGAGCCCCAGCCACGCTACATCGCCGATCGTCAACCCGCTGCATCGCTGAACCTCCAAACCTGCGGCATCGCTGATCTCCAAATGGCTGCAGCACTGCCGGACCTCCAGACCCGCAGCATCGCAGATCTCCAAAACAGGCATAACATCGCCGGCCACCCAATGGCCTAGACGGCGCCATCCAGATCTGGTCGAGGGTGGCCGCGCCACCCCAGAAGACCGTTGGACCTCTCTCCCTCTCTCTCCACTAGGAACTTACCGGTGTATTGGGCGTGGTGCCGATTGTTGGGCGGGTTGGGCGGGCTGGACGTGGCCTGGGAGGGGTGCCGGTGGGCTGGGCATGGGGGCGGTTGGGCGTGAAGGACAGTGAACTGAGTTGGGCGTAAAGGATTGTTCTTTGTTGGTTTTGATTTATGATGAATTGATGAGAGTATAATCAGATGTAGGCATACCTATTTTCTAATTTGCTACATGTTGAGTTGTCATTCATTGTGTGGGTTGCACAAAAGGTGACTTTTGTGCAACGTCCACACAGAAGACGCACTCCTTTGAGTAATGTTAGGTACCATCTTTTTATCCTCCTAAAATCTTCCTAAAGTTGATGAGGCTTTTAAAATCACTATTAAATTTTAGATGAATCATACTTAAATTTTGATCCAATGGTGATTTTGAAAGCCACATCAACTTTAAAAGGATTTTAAAAAGATAAAAACATGGTACTTAGCATTACTCCAAATCTTTATAGAAGTGATTCTCTAAAAATAAAGATAGACGAGAGATTGATGAGAGATGAAAGGACAACATGTCTCTTAATACGTGGAAAGATACAATTTAGTAGAGATTAAAAAAAACAACGTGAAAAAAAACTATCACAAGAAAGAAAAGGAAAACTGAAAAAACATTGAGAAACTTTCGGTCACCTGTGACTTTCTTTATTTAAAGTGTATGATTTTGTTTGAGATTCTTAAAAGTTTTGATTATGAATCATTTCTTGTGATAGAATTGAAAAATAAAATAATTTTAATTAGATCATAGTGTAAATGGGGTGTTTTGCACACTTGAATAGAAAGTATATGCTTAAATTTGAAATATAAAAAAATAATATAACTCTTAACATCAAATAATTTTTATTCTCTTAACAAAATACCTCATTTATAAAATACTCATTGACAAAACTACCGAAGTCACTGTCTTAGATAGTTTTGGAGACTCTGATGTCGAAGGTTTGGAGGTGGGTGGAGGGTGGTGGACGTTGGATTAGAATGAATGAAAAAATATATGGTGTTGATTTGAATTAAAGTACGGCGTTTTCATCTTTATTGTATTTGATATTTTTAACTAATGTGTCAAATATTGAAGGCTATAAAATGAGGTTTTACATCATATCCTAATAGAAGGAACTCTTTTTAAAAAACTGAAAAGCCTTAGAACCGAGTAGTGCTATTTATCACCCTCCTATCTCTCGGAATCTCATGTGGGTGTAACATCTAGAATAACATTTGGACTTCATTGTACTTGAGAATTATTTTGTCAAATTCTTTAACACTTAAAAAGGAGACAAAATGTCACAAAATACGTCCTAAAGATATCGTTTTGAAGTCCCAAATTTTGTTTTGCCTTCATATTTTCCCTTTTGTAATTCCATAATATTTTCCAAACACCTTGGATACCCATCACAAGCCATACGGTTGAAATCGATGTTATGAATCTGCTTTATGACTTTGCATATAGACAGAGCAATTTAGGAACAGCCCACATATGGAAAACAACTGTTGAGAATAAATTCACACTATAGGCCCACCAAATTCTGGGCCCAATGGCCAAGGATAGGCCCATGAAAATATTAATTAAATAGCAAGGATTATTTAATTAATTGATAGTCTTATATTCCAATTAGGATAATATTGGAATAAAGACGTCCTACTTATCTTTACAAGATGACTACTCAAGATTATCTCTACATGATATCTGTTGAATGTTTATCTCTACATGATAGCTGTTGAGTTCTATCTCAACTCTGGACTTTCAAACCAATTCAAATAAGAAGATCCAGTCCAAGTCTACTTCATCTCTCCGAGCCTATAAATAGGCCCCGACACAAGGTACTAAGAGATCTTGAATCCTGAAATATCCTCACACATATTATTGAGCGTATTGAATTATTGTGCACTGAAGCACCATATTTCTCTTAAACTTTCTGACTTTGGCATCGGAGTGTCCCCGGGGAACCGGGGACCCCCTTGACAATGCTGTCTTTTTTGTAGTGATTTGAAGTGCACGACAACGTGTTGAAGATCCTGAAGAAAGCGCATCCACCGTGTTGAAAACTGTTCTAACAATTTCCTTTCCAGATCGTCTTCATTATGTGAATACCACCTCCATAAGAACAGAGAACAAATCTACCACTTGGGTCATCTAATAAGACGATCCCACTTGTGAATTCACTGGCTATAGAGAATGCTTCAATTATATTTTCCTTCTTGCCTTTGCTTCCTCTTAAATCATCCTTAGTTTTTCATTCCACGAATTTCTCTGTTATACTGGGATGTCGATGTTCAACTGAAAGAGGAGTGGTTGGTTGAGAGAGAGACGCACTATGATTCGACTATTCTATCTAATTTCTTCAAATTGTTGGAAGAAACTCCGAAGCTTGCTCAATCAAAAAAAAATTTCACAAAACCCGTCTTTGATTGGACCCACCTCCAACCACCATATAGAGAGTGATCATAGCCACTAAATCTAATAGTCGAAGCCACTAGATGGTTCGAAGTTCAAAGGTGGGGTGATCGACCACCCTTTTACCCCAAGTTTATGGTCAAGTTACTCATTATAGTTTATACATAGAGTAACTGTGGCCATCAAATTTGGCATTTAAAACCACTACATGGCTCGCGGTTGGGGGGTGGGGTGACTGACTATCCCCTTCCCCCATGGGTATGGCTAAGTTACCTAATATATGGGGAGTGATTGTGGTCACCAAATTTAGTAGTCGAAACCATTATATGAATTGAGGTTCGTGTGGTGGGGTAACCAACCCCACGGGTTGTTTGGCAATTTACATGTATGGTCGAGACTCAAGCATGGAATCTTTGCATGGAGATCAAATTTATTTCTCATGGTCAATCGTTTTTGCAATAATGAGATAAAGCTTCAAAACTCAAAGTGCACAGACCAATTTATTAAATGTGATCTTTTATTTATTTTATTTTTTTGAATTTATTCTCAGTCAGTTAAGAGTGTGTATTCAAAAAGTTCTTACTCCTTTTTTCACGTCACAACATCAATAAAGTATTATGACTTAGGCTTTCTATGAAAGGATACCATAACATGTTGAAATAGAATTCTAAGTTGAAAAACATTGGAGATTCTCTATGGTTTGTAGAAAAAGAAAGAGAAAAAGAAAAAGAAAAAGAAATCAAGCTCAAGTTGAGCTTAAGCATGCTGAACCCAAACCTATTTGCGAGTAATCTTGTTCATTGACAAATGAATGTATCCAAGCAATAGAGCCAAAATCCGCTTGAATAGACACGTTATTTTGTATAGACTTATAACTTATGATTTAATATGAAATTCAATTTAAGACTTGTTTGCTTTTATTTTACATAAGGGCAGACATACATACATGAAGGAATCATATGTTCAACTTGCTCTTTACTTGTACAACCCAGTTCCTTGATATAGCAATTCCAATGACTATCCCAACAACGTACCCAATACCCAAAGCACTAGCAACTGGTTCATCCAAAAGAAAAGACAAATTAAGTGATTTTCCCTTCTTGCCTGATTTTGGTGAAGTGTTTGGTGTTGTAGCGTTAAAAAGATCCTTATTTCCCTTTGCATCAAACGTAAGCCGCCATAGATTAAAATCTGGAATAACTCCAGAGAGCTGGTTGTTAGAAAGGAGCAACTGTGTCAAGGCCGCCATTTGGGTCAGATATTGTGGTATCTCTCCTGACAATTTATTGTTTGAGAGATCCAAAACTTCTAATCCAAAAAGTCGTGCAAAACTTTCTGGAATAGGCCCTTCAAGGAGGTTGGTGCTGAGATTTAAAGCAATCTGCAGATTTACCGGCATCCCTGGAATCTTACCAATAAGTTGGTTTCCTCCAAGCTGGAGTTCTAACAGAGAATCCATGCTGACAATAGTCTCGGGTATTGAACCACTGAGATTGTTACCTTGTAAATTCAGGTTCGTAAGGCCTTGCAAGCTCGAAATCGTGGAAGGTATCGAACCATTCAGCGAATTCCAGCTCATATCCAATATCCATAATCTCTGTAGTTAGGTAATTTCAACTGGGATTTCTCCAACCAGCTTGTTCGACTGAATCTTCATAACTTGAAGTTGGCTAAGTCCACCCAACTGTCCCGGCAATGCACCATTCAGTTTGTTCCCTGCCAAATTCAACAACATCAAATTCCGGCAAGAACCCAAATCCGGAGGTACCGACCCGGTCGGGCTATTGTTTTGCAGCTCCAAGTACATCAAGTTCTCAAGTGCTCCAAATGTTGCAGAAGGGATTGTCCCATCAAGCGAATTGCTCCCCAATCTCAACCTCACCCATGCTTGGAGATATGTTTGAAGGTATCGATCCCGTTAACAAATTATAAGACAAATCTAGAGTCTGTAAATTTGATGGTGAAAACATATGGAAGGAATCGACCCAGTTAACTTATTATAACTAAGGTCCTACTTCCTGAGGAATGTTGTAAGTCCACACTCCACTAGGAATCGTACCTTCAAAATTGTTCTGATAGGCTTCAAAACGAGAAAGGCTTTTGATACTTGAAAGGGTTTCTGGGATTTCCCCGCTCAAGTTATTGGTAGATAAAATCAAAACTTCCAACTTATCGAGGTCTCCAATTCTAACAGGAACTGTGCCAGAAAGATTATTTTCACTCAGGTCAACCACAGTCGAATTCTGGTAATCGATCATTTGATCAGGGATTCCACCTTCGAAATAATTCTTAGAGAGCCGAAGCTGCTCCAAAGCCATGGCTTTCCCAAGGTTGGTAGGAATGAGGCCATTGAAAAGGTTGGAACTAAGATTCAAACTTTTGTGGGCAACCAATCCTTCAAACTGTAAACTTATGTTTCCGTTCAAGGAATTGAAAGACAAGTCCAAGAACTTCAACCCAACAAAACCATGAAACGTAGGCAGAGTACCACCCATCCCGTTTCTGCTAATATTCAAGAGTTGTAGCCCTCCAATCGCACCACAATCTGTGATAAAATTATCTGGGATTGAGGTCAGACGGTTGTTGGAGAGGTCAAGACTCACCAAAGAATCTATCTGGCAGAGAAGAGGTAGAAAATCTGAGGATGAGGGGAAAACCCCAGATAAAGACATTTCGGCAATGGAAGAATTCCCGTGGGTGCTGCACTTAACTCCTTTCCATGAACATGGGTCTTCGTTCACATCCCATATTAAAGCTGTGTTGTTCATGATGGCCTTAGAAAGACTGATCATGGTGGTTTTTTGGTTTGTGGGTAATTCAGAGAAGACCACAGAAGATAACAAGAAGAAAAATAAGCGGAAATGGAGTAGAGGAGTGCTGTGCCCATACCTGTTCATTTTAGGTACGTGATGGGGGAGATATTCTGCAGCGCTTTTTGTATCACAAATATGTATGCATGTATGGACTAATATATAATAACTGTTTGGTTTCAGGTACTGAAGAGGGAAGGCAGGGGAATAGACGAATCAATAGAAGAGATGTAATGTAGAACAGCTGAAGAGAGAATGAAAGAGCTGTGTTGGTTGGTTGAGCATTGAATCTCCAGGGGGTCAAATTTGTGCATTGAGTTTATGCTCAAGTAGACCGACTGTTGTAAACACAGAGGCCAGCAACTGACTATTTAAAGTTCACTGCCATGTTCTAGCTGAGAGCTGCAATAGCTCAAATTGAAGAGGCAAAATGGGTGATAGCAATTTGATGTTCCATGAGAAGATTCCACAGTAAGGTACGGCTATGCTTGTTTAATATGTTCACTCTCTCTCTCTATTGGCCAGCAAGTGGTTCCTTATGCATATATGTTTACTTTTCTTCTTTACTGTTTCATATGATTCTGCAGTGGACAAGAGAGAAACATCATAGGCCATGTGGCTTGCAATGTGTTCAGGCAACATTCATATCTTTGAAAGACTACAACAACCATGTTAGATAGGCTTACGATGGCTTCTTCCAACTTCTGAATCTAAACTTCTGCAAGTCTGGAACTCTATATTTCGTCAATATGTTTCTCTCTTCCTTTCCATGTTTCTTTATATGATCAATTTTCCAATAGATTCTCCTTTGGCCAATTTTTTTCCTCGTTCTCTTTACCCCTTGCCGCTTCGCATGGATGTAAAAGACAGATTTTGTTTTTGGTTTTTTTGTTTGTCCTTTTGGACAAAGTTTGGTTTAGTCATGGTGCTAACTTCATGAGCAGAGCTGCTTCTTGTTCTAACCCCATTATACCAGTTAGATTCTAAGAGCAACATCATTGTGATATAACTAAAATTTTCTATAATTTGGTCAAGTGGTGTACGCAAATTCGCTTAAGCATTCCTCGCAAGAGAAGAAAATTGTCTAGCTTTCGCATTAGTATTGAAGAAGTTGAATCCTACGTTAGTGCATTTTTTTGGTTGCCAAATGGTATTTTTCCTTCCTCCCCCCAAAAAAATTGCACAAACCTGTCTTTGATTGGACCCACCTCCAATCACCATATAGAGAGTGATCGTAGCCACTAAATCTGATAGTCGACACCGCTAGATGATTCGAGGTTCAAAGGTGGGGTGACCGAGCGCCGCCTTACCCCAAGTTTATGGTCAAGTTACCAACCATACAGAGAGTAATTGTGGCCACCAAATCAGGCAATTAAAACCACTAGATGGCTCAAGGTTGGGGGGGTGGGGTGATCGACTACCCCCTTATCCCAAGGGTATAGTTAAGTTATCTATCATACGGGAAATAATTGTGGCCATCAAATCTGGTAGTCAAAATCATTATATGACTTAAGGTTCGTGGGGTTGGGTGACCGACCACTCCCTATATGGTTAGCATTTCTCAAAAAGAAAAGATGAGTGAGAAAAAGATTAAGAGTTATTATCTTCCTTTGTTAAAAAGAAAATAAATAATAATAAAAATAAAAAGTAGGATCAGGTTTGTAAACGAAGAAAAATGTTTTTCAATTCTATTGCATTTGCTTCCATTATTGCCATTACAGCAGTTTTGGGTTTCTCAATAGAAAGCATGCTTCACTTATATAAGATTATCCAGGCAAGCTGCGAAAATGATATATGACAAAATCTAAGGGTTCGTTTGGTATACGATTTCGGACCCTAAATAACGTTGCTTTTGCTTCGCCAAAGGCAGGTTCTAATCGCTGCCGTGATTCCATGGTATTTGACGACGGCTACATAAAACTTGATCTTGTAAAAATTGTATGATATAGCAATGCCAATGACTACCCCAACTGCAGCGAACCCAATAACCGAAGCTGTTGTAACTGATTTTCCCTTCTTGCCTGATTTTGGTGAAGTGTTTGGTGTTGTAGCGTTAATAAGATCCTTATTTCCATTTGCATCAAACGTAAGCCATGGACTTAACTTTGGAATAATTCCAGAGAGCTGGTTGTTCGAAAGGAGCAACTTTGTCAAGGCTGCCATTTGAGTCAGATGTGATGGTATCTCTCCTGACAATTTATTGTTTGAGAGATCCAAAACTTCTAATCCAGTAAGTTGTAAAAGACTTTCTGGAATTTTCCCTGCAAGGAGGTTGGTGCTGAGATTTAAAACAATCTGCAGCTTTACTGGCATCCTTGGAATGAAACCGCTGAGTTGGTTTCCTCCAAGCTGGAGTTCTAACAGAGAATCCATGCTGGCAATAGTGTAGGGTATTGAACCACTGAGATTGTTACCTTGTAAATTCAGGTTCGCGAGGCCTCGCAAGCTCGAAATCGTGGAGGGTATCGAACCATTCAGCGAATTCGAGCTCATATTCAATATTAATAATTTCTGTAGCTGGGTAATTTCAAATGGGATTTCTCCAACCAGCTTGTTCGACTGAAGCTTCATAACTTGAAGTTGGCTAAGTCCACCCAACTGTCCCGGCAATGCACCATTCAGTTTATTCCCTCCCAAATTCAGCAACATCAAATTCTGGCAAGAACCCAAATCTGGAGGTACCAACCCAGTCAAGCTATTGTTTTCCAGCTCCAAGTACATCAATTTCTCAAGTTTTCCAAATGTTGCAGTAGGGATTGTCCCATTAAGCGAATTGCTCCCCAATCTCAACCTCACCATGCTTGGAGATGTGTTTGAAGGTATCGGCCCCGTTAACAAATTATAAGACAAATCTACAGTCTGCAAATTTGATGGTGACAACATATCTGAAGGAATCAACCCACTTAACTTATTATAACTAAGGTCCAAGTTCCTGAGGAATGTTGTAAGTCCACTAGGAATAGTACCTTCAAAATTGTTCTGATGGGCTGCAAAACGTGAAAGGCTTCTGATACTTGAAAGGGTTTCTGGGATTTTCCCGCTCAAGTAATTGGTAGATAAAATCAAAACTTCCAACTTAGACAGGTCTCCAATTCTAACAGGAACAGGGCCAGAAAGCTTATTTTGATTCAGGTCAACCAGAGTCAAATTCAGGTAATCGATCATTTGATCAGGGATTCCACCTTCAAATAAATTCTTTGAGAGCTGAAGCTGCTCCATAGCCATGGCTTTCCCAAGGTTGGTTGGAATGAGGCCATTGAAAAGGTTGAAACTAAGATTCAAACTTTTGAGGGCAACCAATCCTTCAAACTGTAAACTTATGCTTCCACTCAAGAAATTGAAAGATAAGTCCAAGAACTTCAACCCAACAAAACCATTAAACGTAGGCAGAGTACCACCTAACCAGTTTCTGCTAATATTCAAGAGCTGCAGCCCTCCAATCGCACCACAATCTGTGATAAACTTATCTGGGATTGAGGTCAGATGGTTGTCGGAGAGGTCAAGACTCACCAAAGAATCTATCTGGCAAAGAAGAGGTAGAAAATCTGAGGAGGAGAGGAAAACCCCTGATAAAGAGATTTCGGTAATGGAAGAATTCCCAGAGGGGCCGCACGTAACTCCTCTCCATGAACATGGGTCTTTGGTCACATCCCATATTAAAGCTGTGTTATTCATGATGGCCTTAGAAAGACTGATCATGGTGGTTTTTTGGTTTGAGGGTAATTCAGAGAAGACCACAGAAGATAACAAGAAGAAAAATAAGCAGAAATGGAGTAGAGGAGTGCTGTGCCCATACCTGTTCATTTTAGCTACGTGATGGGGGAGATATTCTGCAGCTCTTTTCATTCGTATCACAAATATGTATGCATGTATGGACTAATATATAGTAACTGTTTGGTTTCAGGTACTGAAGAGGGAAGGCAGGGGAATAGACGAATCAATAGAAGAGATGTAATGTAAAACAGCTGAAGAGAGAATGAAAGAGGTGTGTTGGTTGGTTGAGCATAAAAAGAAGAGATTGGTTTGTTAGAAGGCAAGGAAATTAGAAGGAAATTGGGAACTAGAAGAAGATGTTGGCGTGTCGTGGGGGTGGAGTTGACTGGACTGCTTGTCTAGTAAAGCCGTCAGCATTGAATTGGTATTTCATGGTCTTGAACTTTGAACTTCCACGGCTAGGATCTCATGAAATGAGATTCTCCAATTACTCACAATTGGAAGAGATTTAGTTCCTCGGAGTTTAACGGTGATAACCGATCATCCATTTACGGGACAATGTTACATCAATGCATAGAGAAATGCTACACTTCTTAAATTATAGCTAACAATTTTCAAAAATAAAAGTGTGCGTGAGAAAATGATTAAGAGATAAAACAATTTTCTATTGTTTGTTGAGAAAAAAAAAAAATAGTGGATTTGTTCAGTCTGAAGGAATAATAAAGCATGCAAATTTGTAATAATTTGCAATGGACAAGAGGCATTAGTAACCTGCTAATGTAATGTATTCAGAATGTATCAAAATAAAGGGAAAAAAAATGTTCTAGAGATTTTTGTGGTATCACTTTTCATTAAAATTGTTCTTCAAAATTTAAAGTTTATGGGAAACTTCATTGAAGACCCTCGAACTTTCACCCGTTTTGAAATACCCCCCATAAACCGTAAATTCTCTTAATTTAATCTTCTGAACTTTCAATTGCTCTCAATTGAGACCCATTCGTCAATTTTAGCCATTAAAAATACAAGAAAAAGACCAAAATATCCCTGATTTTTATTTTTTATTTTTAAATAAAAAAACGTTTTGGAAGTTTGAATTTTATACAAAAGTCAGGGGTGTAAATGTCATGTAACGTTTAAAATCTGACGGAGGGTCCGAATTGAGAACAATTGACAGTTTAGAGGACTAAATTGAGAGATTTTGAAGTTTATGAGAGGTTTATCAAATCGAATGAAAGTTCAAAGGTCTTCAGTGAAGTTTCCCCTAAATTTTATCAATGAACTCCAAATTAAAACTATTATCAAATAAATAATTTTGTTCACTATCCATTAAAATTTTATAGGAATTGTCTTGCTATATCCAACTAGAAGGCTACACGTGTTTTCGTTAATAAAAAAATAAAATTGAAAAATTGAAACCAAACCAAACACACCCTTATCTTGTTTTTCATCGGAAAGTGACATGTTTGAGTAGAGTAGGCTTATCCTCCGCAGTAGCTCCGTATTTCCCTTCTCACCTTTGAGAACCCAGACACCCAGTTTCATACTTCACAAAGCAAACTGAAAAAAATGCTTCTCCAAACCACCATTTCTTCATCGCCACCTCTTCAAATGCATGGCCAACTCTATCTCTCTCACTCTCACTCTCTTCTTCCATTTGGGTCTCTCAAACTCAAGCCCCACAAGCTCTCTCTTCAGGTAAAGCCCCAAGTTTTTTTTTTTATTATTTATTTTTCCTCGTACAGCCCGTTGTAGTTCTCTTTGCAGTGATGGATGAAGTGCCATATCTTTGAAAAGATATTGAACATGATTTGAGATCCTTCCTTTTTCTTGTGTGTGTCGGTGTCACTGTGTGTAGTTTCAACTATAGATAATGTTCAAATAAATTGCAAGGGTTGCTCCTAAATCCTGTATAAGATGGCTTAAATTTGATGTGATCACAATTTCTAATTCATAAACACAAATTGAGATTATCCAAGATATCAAACAAGTTGGTTTAAAAATAGTTATTAACATTTTTTGTCCTAGTTATGTACTTAAATAAATATATTGTACAAATACTACTTTGAAGAATTTATTTCATCTTCCTTGCAAGCAACTTTAACTGGTCTAATGTTAATAGATCAAACCTCATATAGTCATATAGTATTCCCCCTTTTCCCTTATGCTACTAGTTTCTCTGAAGTTGGAGAATATGCCAGTTTCTCTATTGCTCTAAATGCTGCTGTTCACTACCCAGGCTATTTTTCAGCGCTATGGTGCACCAGTTTTGATAACCTCTAAAACAGGCTATGGACCAAACCTTACTAGATTTCCCAATTTTCAGGTATGTGTTCTGATAATCTCTACACAAAATGTTGCTGCATATAAATTACTGTGGTGCATGAGTGCCATTAATCTTATTTTTAACTTTCTTGATTCTGTCTCTTAATCATATATTACCTGGAGAACTCTACTGATGGAGACCCTTAAAGATCCAAGAAAAATCTGACTTAATGAAAAGGGAGTCTTGGACAGTTGCTTTTTATTTCATGGTAGGAAAATCAACCTGATTAAACACAGGGTTTTGTGAAAGATCTTCAAATGTTAATTCTAGAAGTATATAATTGATTATCGAGTCTTTGAAGAACTTATTAATTGGTCTACAAGACCCGAGAACATGAGTTGTAGAATTAGTTATAGAGTCCTGAAGTATGGTCTGTAAATGTAATTTTTCAGTCAAATATCGATTCAAAGGTCTTCATTTTCTAGAGGGCGGACAGAAAGTTCCAACCCTTTATAGGATCACTTGCTTGTGTGCATTTCAAGATAAGAATATCAAGTATCATTGTTTCTGGTGTGACTACAGAAATTGGGGTTAGCCCCTTCAATAATTAGCATTGAATCTTGAGAGGTCTGGCCTTTTATGATCATTCCTTGCATATTTTTTTGGGTCCATTGGAGGTCCATCGGACCTCTGGGCTGCATAACTGGGTTTTTTTTTTTGGTTGCTTTCTGTGTTGCTAAGAACTTAAACGTTAGTCCCCGTACATCTCTAGTTACTAACTTCTTATTCTTTTGTGGATGAAGGCAGATATTTCAAAGGGAATTGGCAACGGAATTTGTGACCTCAAAAAATTTTGAGAGTAATTCCCTCTTCTCTTTTTTAACCTTTTTATGTACTATCTATTTTAGTGCCTAAACCATTGGTGTATTGTCATTCATACAGCATTTAGTAAAGGTAACACAGTTCATATGTGAGAAACTTTGGAATTTCAATTTTATCTATGCGTAATTGAACACTGTTTTTGACATAGACATGGGCTGCCTGGTTACCTCTATCTGAGTTCTTCTAAAGTCCAAAGCACATCAATGTGCATCTTACAACATATTTAGCACACTCAGATTCAGAAAGGTCTTCAACATCTCAGTTTCACATCAAACAGACATTTTATTTGTCTATCAATGGATTTAGTCATTAAGTTTACTCTTTATAAATTAACAACTAATGATGATGGTCATGGCCATTGTGGTTGATCAGACCATGCCAGTGATGCATAATACATATACATGTTTGCATGTGTGCGCAAATGTAGGTGTCTGTGCATAAGCATGTGGACTTCAAGTCAATTATATTATTATTCAATTTTTAACTCTTTATAAAATTGAGTTCACTCTCTCTCTCTCTCTCCCTCTCTCTGTTTTATTACTGAACGAGAGCCAAGTAATTTGGAATTGGAAATTTCCAACTTATATATAGTTTTTCCATTAATTCATGAAAGTCGACGGATCTAGTTACAAAAGCCAGTTCTTTGATAAGGATGAAAAAAATCAACATCTAGATTGCCAAATTGCAAGCTTAGGATAAACCACTTCCAGGACCAAAAAAAAAAAAAAAATTGCAGTTGGATAGAGGAAAACACTTTGGTGAGAGAAAATGAGATCTTAATCAACTGCAAAAAAGAAGGGCTAAGTGGAAGACATTTTTAGTCCCAGAGCTGACATAGCTAGAAAAGATCCGAGAACTCAAAACTGAAGCATGCATGCCCAAAGCTCATCACCAGCTTGATAACTGCCAGTGACAACCTCCACCACCTCCTTAACAACCCTCCCCCCACACACACACACACACGCTCTCTCTCTCTCTAGAAAATTCGACTCCATCTCCACCATGTTCCCCTTCGCTCTTCTCCCCCTCCCCTCCACCACCACTTCTCTGCCCACTTCATCATAGCCCCCCCACCATTCCTCATCTGGTCCTTCAAGACCTCCTGTGGCCTAGTTGAGTTTGCATGGGCCTTGATGACCTTGAGCATTCAACGGCTGATCTCCCTGGAATAGACCTGGTGGAGGTGTAGTGGCAATCTCTGGGGTGGGAGTGAATGGTACGGCTTTGTGTGAGAAGTGTCATCTCTATAGGGTGATGAGTGACAAAGGGAATAGGATGGAGAAAATTGGTGACAACGGTCATGGAGCTAAAGTGGGCTGCAAGACAAGGAAGAGTGTTAGGTTTTTTAATGGCTGATTCAATGCTCAACAAGTCTATGAATGTAAACTTTGGTAGGGTAGATATGTACTTAGGGTTTAGTGTCAAAATCCTTAAAAAAATGCCTAGTACGACATGCTTTGTTCACAACTTCATCTGCATCCAGACGTGCCCTGCTAAATGAAGAGACAAAATGCTCTGTTCGCAAATCTATCCACAGCTTTCCAGACATGACAATGAAGTTGGGATCACAATGTGTCTCGTTCACAAATCTGTTCGCATACGTCTGGATGTGCCTCATTATATGGACTTCCAGAATGTCCCATTTGCAATTTCGTTCGCACCTGTCTGGACATAACTTTGAAAGATGAAGTCACATAATGGTTCATTTGCAAACTTGTCGCAAGTCTTCTTTTTTTTCTTCTTAGTCGCTCTCTTGTATACTCTCTGTGTACTAGGGTTGCGCCCCTCTGCGCTTTTATTTTATACATCTTTACTTATCAAAAAAAAAAAAAAACTTGTCGCAAGTCTCCAGACACTATGTTTACATAGAAGGTTCCATCTGCAAGTGCGTTCACTAATGTCCGGATGCCGCCAGGTTAATAGCTTGAAACCCTAGCCATGTTCGGACGGTCTCACTTACATGTCCAGACACCTCCTTGAATCTTTGACAAATTTGGGAAACCGACTTTAAACTTCACATGATTTTCATGTTGAAGCCATTCCACACATTGTGCTTAGCCCTTGACTAGTTTTGTGCCAGGAGAGACTTTTGTAGTGAGCTTTCATTGTTTAATCTCTTGGAATTTTTGTTCAAACCACACCAGTCATAACAACAAACCTTCAGTCTAATTGGAGTTACAGTCAACGAGATCAAGTAGAAAAATTGTTCAGAGGTTCTAGGAGAACTATCGCAACAACGGGCAAGTGGGTCGCTTGTTTAGTACAAGAGTGTTATCTACAAAGGTTTTGTAAGTATGAACTCTTGTAATATTCTCATTATTCTATAGTGATTGATCTCATGAGTTTGATTGCCTCAGAGTGTTTTACTTTTGAAGAGTTCTTCAAAAGGTTTCACTTTGTCACAAAAATATTTTGTTGATTGTGTGATTTTGGTTATTATCATTGTTGTGGTTTGGTATTTTATGACTTGTATGGTATAATATTTTTAATTGGAAATTGTTGTTGCACATCACCTATTCACCCTCTTTAGGTGATTGCTTGGGGTCAAAACCATTTTTCAAAGAGGATTTTCTTGTGCCTGTAAGCATTGAAAAATAGTATTAAGTGCTTCACCTAAACAACAGAAAATAGTTTTCAGTGAAGTTTTTCAAATGCAGCTTTAGGTTTTGCAAGTTTAGAGAAAATAACTTTGAATGTGGCTTTCTTCGCTTGGTCGGCTGCTTTAGGCAAGATCCTCACTTTGGAAAACTTAAGGAAGCAAAAAATCATTGTAGTTGATTGGTGCTACATGTGTAAGAAGAGTTGGGAATCCGTTGACCACCTCTTACTTCATTGTGATATAGCTAGTGCCTTATTGAACTCTACTTTCTGGTATTCGGTTTAGCGTGGGTCATGCCTTGTCGTGTGAGAGATCTCCTCGGTTGTTGGAGTAGGCAATTTGGTAATCTCCAAAGTGAAGTTATGTGGAAGATGATTCCGCTTTGTATGATGTGGTGCATTTGGAGAGAATGAAATGATTGGAACTTTGGAGATTGTGAGAGGATGATGGCGGAGCTAAAGACCTTTTCCTATACTTTTTTCTTGTGGATGACTGTTTATGATTGTTTTCATATTTTTAATTTTCATGAGTGCTATAAACCAAATGAGTCTCTTGTATATTTCCTATGCACTTGGATGTGCCCTTTGATTTTTAATAAATATCGTTTACTTTTAAAAAATCATTTCAAGAATGTTGATTGGTTTCAACATCAGTTCAGCCTGTGGAGTAAAGTTGGTACGTTAATTCTGAGCCAACATAACTTAAACATATTCCTCTTCAACCTGATAATGCTACAATATGTGAGTTTTGGTGTTATTCTGAAAGTCATTACATGACCTTCACGTCCTTTCAACCTTTTTGCATTTTTTTCCTCACTACTTCACTAATCATCCTTTTGTTCTCCTCATTGTATTGCAGAATGTATAAGGAACTTTTTGATAACTGAAGATATTGAAGATGGGAAAAGACCATTAACTTGGGTATCTTTGTTCTTGTTTGCACAAACCTTTTGGTTGATTAATGCTCAAGTGGCACATGCAAGTGAGAATACCAACACAAATGCCGTTTATGAGATTGGGGAGTTATTTGAATTAGGAATCCAGCTATCATATTTGCTGATATTATTGGGTTTCCTTGGGATTGGAACCTTCTTTGTGATTCGTCAAGTCCTTGTACGCAGAGAACTTGATCTTTCGGCTAAAGAATTGCAGGTAAGAGCCTGCATACTGCCATGCCCTTTATGGGAATATGCTTCCATGCAACATTGATAAATACTATGCAACCTCCCTGAACTATGTTAGAGCTTTAAATGGAGACACATTTGATACTTTTTTTTTTTGCTCCTTTGTTTTGCGACAATAATGGACATTTCCTCTTTTATTTTATTTTTTCTTAATAATTTCAGGAGCAGGTAAGAAGTGGTGATGCTAGTGCAACCGAGTATTTTGAACTTGGTGCGGTGATGCTGAGGAGGAAATTTTATCCAGCTGCTACTAAATATTTGCTTCAGGCAATTGACAAATGGGATGGAGATGATCAAGATCTTGCTCAGGTATGATGAGCTTTTGGACCTTAAATATCGCTTTATTCAAATATGACAAACAGAAACAATGTGGTATTATCATGGTAACTTTATTTTTTGGATGCACGTTGTGTTTCTTCTTCTTTTTTGTTTTTGTTTTTGTGTTTTTTTTTTTGCTTTGAAATTGCTTTTAATTAAAAGCTTGCATTTAACAACCAGCCTTTTAAACAAAGTGGTGTCTTACCTCTTTCTTAAGGAGTCTGAGGTTGACTCATCATGTGTGCAGTGAGAGTTTCTGGATTTGGGATCCATCTATTATTTGGTGAAAAGATAAAAATATTCAAACAAAAATGGAAGATTACACATTAAACCTCAGGATTTATGAATTGGATATTTGGGTTGTTCAATTTCTATTAACGTTGTTGTAGGTCACTGATGAGTGCAGAAAGTGACTTAATTTGATGGTTAAGGTTAATATATTTCTCTTCGAATTTGGTCTTCAACATGCAATAATAAATTTTATCCCTCACTAGTTACTTTTACTACCTATCTACAAATACAAATCTTCTCTATTCTGATTGCAATTCAATCTCATAAAACTAAGGCCATGTTTGGTGCTCCATATTTTACTTAAGAAAAAATACAAGTCACTATCCTGAGTTTTGCTTGATTTTCAATAGCCCCCACGGGTTTCTAATTTTCTCAATAAAAGTCTCTGATTTTAGTCATTTTTCAATTAGATATTTCCATCACATTGTCTGTCTATTTCTTAGCATAAACCATGTGAAATTTCAATTATACCCCTAAAAGATCCTTAAAAAAAAAAGGCAAAAAGAGGGGGTTGAGGAGATGGTTAGTCCATCCCCTTCCATGCTCTTTGGGGTGGTAACCACCCACTACCCCCTCGGGTGTTTGTGGGAGTGGTCGGATTGGATTGGGATCCCTTGTTATTAGGTTGTCTGAATTTCTGTGAAATTCGAACGGCCTAATAGACTGGGTTGCGGGACAGGTCCTACATAATAGGATACTTAGGGTAGGTGGGCTCCACAGCCCCCCAGTCGTACCACCCTCTCACCTTGGGTGGTCAGGTGTGTGTGCATTATGGTTTGTCGGGTCAGTTATATCAGGTTTATCGACAAACTAAACCCGACACCCAACCCAATAAGGTTGTTATTACCCCGCTACTGACTGACCGGCTATACCTAGTTGGATCAGTCAGTTTAGATTGACCCGACGAGCAGCCCTATTATTTGGTCAGATCAAAACTTTTACATCATTAAGGTTCAAAATTGTTCTACAACCTCTCTCACTGTTGTGTCTTGATGTAAAGATTTTATTGATAAACGGCTTACAAACTCAAAAGTTAATTGCCTAAACCTTCAATCCATTACCTGGGCTAGGCTAATCTTTTTGCAATTTACATCTGAGCCACGTCTTTTATCAGGTATTTGGTCATCATGTCTTTTCTTGATTTGAGCAATATATATACCTGCACACATCTATAGATACATGCATGCATTCATATGTGCACTGCATATGAAAATCAAGTCATGCAATGTACCTTAGATGGAATTGAAATTGTATATTACTACATGTAAAATGGTATTCATAATAAAGCACAACAATCTGAATTCAACAAATATTGAGTTTTTATGGCCTAGAAAGTGCATACTCAAGATTGTTCATAGCATCAAGCAAATTGGTTCTTTTATTAGATTTTCCATTTATTAAGATGTTGGTTAAGACTTGAGCTTCCTATTTCTCCTGTTAGGCTGTATATGCTAGTGTACAAACTGAAACTTGTCATTTTTACACTGCTTATCTGCTTTTGGAATTGACATGAACACTGCTGTTATTTATGAAAGCTAGTAAGTTGAAACTTGCATGATAATCATTTTTACTCATCAAATATATAAATAGGTTTACAATGCACTCGGCGTCAGTTACGTCCGCGATGGGAAACTTGACAAGGGAATCACTCAATTTGAAACAGCTGTGAGGGTTCAGCCAGGCTATGTCACAGCTTGGAATAACCTGGGTGATGCCTATGAGAAGAAGAAAGACTACAAGTCTGCTCTCAAGGCATTTGAAGAAGTGCTTCTTTTTGACCCTAACAATAAGGTGGCACGGCCCCGGCGAGACGCTCTGAAGGATCGTGCAAAAATGTACAAAGGAGTTACTACTGTGAAATCAGAGAACAGATGATACTATGCAGCTTGTATTGATTTCTTACTATGGTCTATGGCTAACCAGGATACAGGTTTGTCAATAACTCATTTGGGTTGGCTTGGCAAAGAGCCTTTGGATATACAGTGAGCAGATGTTTCATGCTTTGCTGTGGATTTTACTTATTAGGGACCTCTGAATGAAATCATCCCAATTTATTTTTCATAAACCCTAGGAAGAGTATTTGTTTTTTGTTGCACTTGATATAAGTTTTGGATTTTTTTTTTTTAATGATTTGTATGACATCACGGCACTATGTTTTTCTTGTTTGTTTAATTTTAATTTTTGTAGTTATGTGTACTTAACTTGTTTTTACAAGTCTGCTCTCTCTCCCCCTCTGAGTACCCCATGACCAAGTCATAGACTGGTAAGTTGGTAAGCTCGAGGGAAAATATAAATTTATTTCCTTTGTAACCACTCTCAATTTTAATTTACTCTTTCATGCAGCCATTCCCATTTTTTCCACTTAAGATCCATTTGGGTTGGTAATTTCAAAACGTGCGATTTGAAAATGCGATTTTTAGAAACGTAGATAAGTATTTATTAAAATCGCACTTTTAACATTTAAAATCGTACGGTTATAAAAAGCATCTCTTTGATTTTGTGTTTTCAAATTGAAATTTTTTAAAAGCATACTTCCAAACAATACATTTTTTGCAATTTAATTTAAAATCATACTTTTTGTTTGTTAAATCGCAATACCAAACACACTTTTAGTCACTTATATGGTTTTGCAATTGAAGGCTAGGCAAAATCTACAAAACGGAAAAAGACGAACAAAAAAAACAAAATCCTTATAAGACGAAGTTTTCTTTCAAATTAGGTTTAAGAAGAAAATTTTGACTTAATTTATAAGATTGACATTTATCCGTAGAACATGTATTTTGTTTTTTTTGTAATAATTTTTAGTAAAATTAAAAAACACATGGGAGAATAGGACATGTATGAAAAAAAACACAAACTTATTAAGGCCAATCCGTTGCACTAACAAAGAAAGAGAGATTCTATTTTACAGTTCTTATTTCAGACTATGACAGTGCATTTTTTGTTTCAGCCTCTTTAAGATGATTGTTTCCGGTTCCATATGGGGGTTTAGATAGGTTCATCTTAATTTGTATTCCTTTTGCATCTGTAACCACCTGGTGCGGCCCTTTGACAGTGCATTTTTTGTTTCAGCCTCTTTAAGATGATTGTTTCCGGTTCCATATGGGGGTTTAGATAGGTTCATCTTAATTTGTATTCCTTTTGCATCTGTAACCACCTGGTGCGGCCCTTTGAGAGGACCGAGTTACTCGTTTGACCCATTTCCTACCTTATATAATTATTTATGCACTGTTTTAGTTTGTTTTGAGTCTGTTGTTAGAGAGCTTACCCATTTTTCAGTTTTAAGATCACCCACTCTTTCTTCCTTTATGATTAGGAGTGGTAAGAATCTTCCCTTATAACTATTTTTCTTTATTCAATTTAAAAAAATAAAATAAAATAATCTATCATCACCATCAATGAACCGTCATTGCGCACGTCATTGTGGTGAAATCATAATTGTCATCTTTCTCCGGCCAATATAATAAAGAATACAACTCTCCCTATGCTTGACTTTAGGCCCATTATTGAGCCTACTTCAATTTTGTCAAATACTTGTATAACTCTTCTTTATAAATTCATACGTATACTCAACCACATATTCTATTATTAATGTGCATTAATCAAGCTATTAGTGATAATATATGAAATTATTGGTGATTAGGATAATGTATTTGGTCCAAAGTCTAATGCACGGCTAAGTAGGCCGGAGTTTTTCTAAATCCAATATATTAAATTGACATGTATTTTAAGAGTACGTACAATTTATTTTTAATATGTTGAAGGAAAAATTTGCCATGCCCTATTTGATATCAATTATGGAAGTTTGAGACCTATATGATAGATTAGTTTTTTTTTTTTTTCCTAAGCTGCATTATCGATGGTTAAAATCATCAAGAATTCAAGTTTGGTGATTACTCCATATTTACCATATAATTTAGTTTTTTTAGAATGATAAATTAATCCTTATTCCAATAAATCCCATACCCAATGTGAGTCAAATTCCACAGAAGAACGGACCTCAAAGGCATGTCTGCTAGAGAGTCCAAAGAACCCATGAATATAAGGGCTTGTGTGGCACCACAAGTTCCCTGGCCATGACCTAACTAACTACTAAGATCCGAGTGCACCTTTGTTCAAGTATGACGCATAACAACTGATTTTCCCTCGGCTAGCTCTTCTAACCGCCTAGCCATGCCATGCATCCGTTTATGATACTCTAGTGAGGGAATCTCTATGTCAATACCAACATGTTGGCAGAAATCCTCAAAACCCCAAAGGAAAAAGGCATGATCGAAACCGTTACTAACTTGATCATCGGAGTGGCTTCACCAGATTCCACCAATGAACCCCTATAACTCTCATTCCTCTCTCACATATCTCCTTTGTGACGAGCGGCATGAGGTCACTACACTAGCACGTATCATTTGAAAAATAAGCATTTCTTATCTAAGAGATGTGATTGATTATTCTTGATGTTGATGATTTCCCTATATTAATAAAATATTTTATATTAATATAAACAATAAATTAATCGTTAGAAAGTAATTCAACTCTACTCCTCTGAGCTTCTCTCCGGAAGAAAACTGCAATGCAAATTATTTAAGGCATTTTCAAAAGTTTTAGCTTAGAAGTCACTCCTGGATATCATCTCAATTGCACTTCTCTCATCCGTTTCTCTTAATTATTTAACATTAAAAAAAAAAACACAATATACAACCTGAAAATTGTGTCTTTTTTTTATTTATACAACACAAAACCGAACTAAAGTGAAGGAAAAGCAGTAGGAGAGGGTGGATCTTTCCTACTAATAATAGGAACATAAGTTAAAAGGAGAGGAGCAATGAAAATGCTATCAGAAAAGGATCTGACTGCGGTCCAACGTGGTGTGCACATAAGTTTTATTAACATCATTCCTAACTTTTCAAAAAGAAAATGCTAGAAGAGCGTCAAGGATGTCAAAGATAAGTTGGATATGAACTTCAATGAAGTGAATTTGTGGATAATCTATAGGATTCTTGAAGTCAATGATAGTGGCATGAAAACTACAGGATTTGTTTAGGCACTTATCCCAACAATGACTGAAAATACCCATTTCGTCATTAATTCCTAGCTGCCTCGGAATACAACAAAAACCCTCAAAGAAGCATATTAGATTCAAGATATATATTCAACAAAACCACCCTTTCTCCCTCTCACTTTCTCGAGTCAAACAAACATTACGTTGCAACTTGAGCATGCAATATTATCTAACCAAAGATTTGAACAAGACAGAAAAGACAAGAAGAAAAAATGAATAAAGAAAAAGAACACGTGTTGTATGTCAATGTATCCTGCGGCAAGGGAATTAGATCAACACATTAATATAGTATTCTTCAGCAGACGTACCAAATGAACAAACTTCCTTGTTCTCTTCCTTCACCCCCATGACTAGGTCTGATGCATATATCATATAGCTCACCTATTCTTCATAAAAATAGGGGAATCCGGGAAAATATGATTTTAAATTGGTCTTTTGATTTTATCTTGTGACAAATAACAAACAAATCCTTCTGCATGTGTGCAAATTCTTGTCATTTTTCATTTCTGGTCTTTATGAAAAATATAAATTTACCTTCTAATAAATCAAAATAAAAACAAGTTTGGGCTGTGGTCGTCAGTTTAGGGCTAATATTGTTTGACACAATTTGCGAATTTCATACAAACCCAATATAAAATTAGTTGGTTATGGTTGAAGGGTATAACCTGTTAGGACTAACAATTTTTGGCACGACATGCGAACTCGATACGAGCCCAACATAAAATAAGAAAGTTCAAATTAAAAAGTTTGACAAATTTAATTAAACGGGTCAGCTTATGGTTAATTTACATATTCTTATACAGATGCCTTAACACGACTCAATGTCATTCCAAAATCGCTAAGGTGGCTGACCATCCATAATCAGCTAGAAAAAGTAACTAAACAACCCTAAAGTTGATCATCTCAAATTTGTCCTTTGGGAGTAGTTGACCAAACCACTCTCATGATCAGGGGCGGACCTACAGCTTGTGTTGGGGGGACAAATGTCCCCCCAAAATCTTTCCAATTTTTTTTAAATTGCCTTAAAAATCTACCAATTTTATAAATTTGTCCCTCCAAAATGATATTTTGTCTCCCCAAAATAATATTTGTATCCCCTTTTAATTTTTTTTCTTAGTTTTGCTCCCCCAAAATAATATGTGTCCATTTGAATTATTTTTTATAGTTTTGCTCCCCTAAAAAAAAATAATATTTGTTTTCCCTTTATTTCTTTTTTTATTTTATTTTAAAAAAAAACTTTGCCCCCTCCTTCAATATAAAAAACCTAAAATACCCAATTCATTTAGTTTCCCTCTATATTCTAGTTCGCTTCTAATTAAAAACTCAATTGGATTTAGGACTTTGATTGAATATGTGAATGAAAAAAGTTAAATGGTTTGGGATCTTTGAGTAGCTTCTAACCAACAATCATAAAATAAAATAAAAAACCAACAATCAGTTTTTTGAATAGTTATTTTGACATCATTTAGGTTTATAATATTTGTTTTGACATCACAAATTAAATGGTTTAATCATTTATAATTGCACCATTGTTTGACTCGACTTTTAGCATTTCTCTTCTTGTTATTTGGGGCTTGTGGGGATTGTTACGAAAAATAGTTAACGCTCCAAGGTACTTTTTTTCTTAGACCCTATAAATCGTGTTTAATTTATTTTGCTAGTTTTTTAAAATTTTTTTTTTTTACGCTATTTTGCTAGTTTTTTATATTATTATGTATTTGTGATGCCATGAGATTAGATGTAACACTTCTATGCTTTTATTTTATACAAACATACATATAAAGAGATTATGTGTATCTATATACTTTTGTATTTATACGAGTCCGTTCATTTCCCCAACCCCAAAAAAAAAAAAAAAAAAAAAAAAAATTCTGTCCCCCCATACCTCAAATCCTAGTTCCGCCCCTGCTCATGGTCATGGAGGTGGTTTGACCACTCTCAAAACTTTTAAAACCGCTATATTCTTCACTTATTTGTGAGAAGATCATATTATAAGAATCAATTTAACATTTTTTTTTTTTTTTGAAAATAAAGCCATATATAATAAAAGGAGCAAAACTTGGATGGCGGTGGCGTGACTTCCTGGTAACTTCCCACCAGTTTAATTCTCCCCCATACAAAACTATTTTAATGTATATTTTAAGGAGAAGACTATGTTTCCTAGAACCCTCAAAGCCAAGCAAGCAAAATTTACATTTGCATCTCAGGATCCGAGAGAGAAAGAAATGAGTATCATCCCCAGTTGAGCGGGACCCATCCCACCTCCAGTCAGGCTAAAGAGATTCTTCTCTTTGCTACAAATTGTAAGTAAACAGATCAATCTTATCTCAACTCCAGATGTGACATTTCAACGATTGAGATTTGAGGGTCTGTCAAATTGATAAGGAGTGGCCCACCCGGTTGTGGCTCTGATTGATGGGTTATTTGAGATGGTCAATGCTGACCAATCAAATGGATGGTGTGGATTGATGGCTTTGCCTACTGTGGCCCCACTATCTCTCAGGACTAGTGGGGTTGCTGATATATAGACTCAGCTGACCTCCTTTTTACTGCTTTTAATAGCTTTTCTCTCTCTCTCTTTCTCTCAGAAACATGGAGCAGCCAAGTCAGAGGAGACTAACATCATCGGAGCAATCGTGAATCTGGTGAGCCTCTCACTCTTCCTATGTGTAACAAGTTCTTTGAGTTATCTCTTTCTAGGGTTCATTTCGGACGAGGAATTTTATGATGCATGCTAAAATCTTGAAAGTTCTTCTTAATTAGCTCTGGTCTCTTAGTTTGTAATTATGGGTATTGGCTAAATATTGAGATCTCTTTCAAGTTTTCTCTTTTTTTCCCTTTGGAATTTTGGGTTGGTGGTTATATTGGATACACATAAAAGATTGAGAGTTGAAGGTAGTTTAGCTTTACTGAAAATGATTTCAGCTTTGACAATCTTGGAATTAGGTTTTGGATGTTGGGTTATTCTGTAAATGGAAGAAAGGTGAGAGCTTTCTCTCATTAAGTGTACTGAAAAGTTTTAATTTGAGCTATTTGAGGAGATTTGAGATGTTAAATTAATCAATTGAATGAAAAAAAAACGTTGAATATAGAGTAACTTTGAGTTTGTGTGACGAAGTTGACTTCCAATGGAGAAAGGGTAAATTGAATTTATGGGAACTTTTGGGTCCAGAATAATGATTTCATGACTAACTTTGTGAATCTAGGTTGGATCCTATCATGAATACTTTGAGGAAGCAGAATAAATTTTGTTGAAACAATTGGGTATTTAGGAAAGTACTTATTCTATGGTAATTTAGATTTGAGGTTTTCAATTACCTTAGAACCTTAGAATATAAGGTGATTTAAAGCCTCAAAATCTAAATACGTTAGAATAAGCATTTTCCTAAAAACATGATTTGACGTTGTTTGTGTTTAGTTATAAAAATAAAAATAAAAATTTAGATATGAGGTTTTAAATTTCTTACTAATAACATTGTTTCTGTGTAGTCATATCATCTTTATTGAACGATATGGCATCAAAAAATTTTCTCATTTAAATTTTAATAATTACAGTCTATTTCTTTATAAATTTCCAGCTTTGATTGGCAATTAGATCTTGATATATGGAGTTAAGATTGAACATGGATCGCAAAGAGAGGCTATCTGCAAACACCTGGAAAAATTCTTCTTCCTCTGGAAATGAATTACTGAAAAATATCTCCTCAGGTCAACCATCTTTTACCAATTTCAATTCTCAGCAACCTCAGCAGAAATGGGAGGATTCTTCCGTGGTAGATTACAGCACCAGGATTGAGCCACCTTTCCAAGAGTTCAAGCAACATTCTGAAACCCAATCATCACGTCCTGGCAACCCCAACAATCAAATTAGGCTTCCAGACCGAGAAGATAGTCATATGAGTGAATCACTCCAAAATGATAAAATCCAAGACTGGGATCCAAAAGCAATGCTTAGCAATCTCTCTTTCCTGGAAGAAAAGATCCATCAGCTTCAGGACTTGGTGCATTTGGTTGTTGGCAGGAGAGGCCAAGTATTGGGGCGGCCAGATGAACTTGTAGCTCAGCAACAGCAGCTCATCACTGCTGATCTTACGTCAATAATTGTTCAGTTGATCTCTACTGCAGGTAGTCTTCTCCCATCTGTGAAGCATACCCTTTCCAGCACTACTCCCATCGGACAGCTTGGTGGGGTTTTCTTGCCTTCCATGTTAGGCCTAAATGGTGGTGTTCAGGCACAAAATGATGGTGGGAGCAAAGTTTCTGATCAGTCAAACCAGATAGATATAACGGGTAATTGTGTGAATGAACAAAATTACAATATTGAAGAACATGAATCAAAAGATGATGAAGATGCTGATGAAGGAGAGAACCTTCCACCTGGTTCTTATGAAATCTTACAGTTAGAAAAAGAAGAAATCCTTGCACCTCACACGCACTTTTGTACGATATGTGGGAAGGGATTCAAGCGGGATGCAAATCTACGGATGCACATGAGAGGTCATGGGGACGAGTACAAAACCCCAGCAGCCCTTGCAAAGCCCAATAAAGAGTCCAGCTCTGAACCAATGCTTATCAAGAGGTATTCCTGCCCATATGCTGGCTGCAAGCGGAACAAGGATCACAAAAAGTTTCAGCCTCTTAAGACCATTCTGTGTGTCAAAAACCATTATAAAAGAACCCATTGCGACAAAAGCTTTATTTGCAGCAGATGCAACACAAAGAAATTCTCAGTTATTGCAGATCTCAAAACTCATGAAAAGCATTGTGGTAAGGATAAATGGCTTTGTTCCTGTGGCACAACATTCTCAAGGAAAGACAAGCTTTTTGGACACATTGCTCTTTTCCAAGGCCACACTCCTGCTATTCCCCTTGATGAAACTAAAGCCCCATCTGGACCGCCTGATCGAGGGGAAGGCAATGAAGCAATAAGTAAGGTCAGAAGCATAATCAATTTTGGTTCCAATGCTCCTAGTGGGAGTGGAGTACAAAATACTGCGGATGTGAAGGGGAGTATGGAGGACCCGACCAGTTATTTCTCACCATTGAGCTTCGACACATGTAATTTTGGTGGGTTTCATGAGTTCCCTCGACCCCCATTTGAAGATTCTGAGAGTTCCTTCTCCTTTCTTATACAAGGGTCTTCTAATTACACTTTACCAGGGTCTTGTAATTACACTCAGAAAAGTGGAGCAGAGTCAAGTTCTAATAATCTTGAGTGATGTTGATGATTTGTAAGTTGAAGTGATCTCGTCTACTATTTAATTTCTTTTGCTTTAATAAATATTGTTCTTCTTTAAACGGCTCTTGTCTTTTGTATATGTCAAGGCCATTGCTTTTCAAAAGAAGTTGCAACCACTCCATGTTGTTAGAAGTTGCTCGTTAATCCTGCTCATTAGCTTCCTATCATTATATGTCTTTGGTGGGTACGGCCTATCTTGAGGGAGCACTTGGGGAGTACTTTTACCATGGGTTCGGCTTATCTTGAGGGAGCACTTGCGGAGTACTTTTACCTTTATGTCACAACACAACTAAAAAAACAAAAAACACCAGCTAAAAAGTTCACGAAACAAGCCCTTAGTGTTGTGTGATGCAATTTTTGGAAGATTTTCCTTGTTGCCTTCCATCATTAGAACCTTTAATAAGATGTGCATGGCATGCTTGATTTAATCAACTACGTCACAGAGATAGGCATGGCTGTTAGACAACCGAATCTGAGACTTGTTTGCTTGCCGAACTTCTATTTTATATATATATATATATATATATATATATATATATATTTTATCTAGTTAACCATTGACTTTCTTGGACGATATTAAAATAAAAAGATGAAAGATATATTTCAAGATTTATATTATTTCTATGTGAACGGAATTACCAAAATTTTAAATTGCTTAACATATATATATATATATATATATATATATATATATATATATACACGGGACGAAGTTTTCTTCTATACTTGTTAGCTCTTCTTTTATGTGATGATCGATGATTGGGTGATTTTTTGGTGATGATGAGTTGGTGATGGTGGAAAGCAGTGTGGTGGTTATGTTGCCGGCTGCCGGCAGATATTTGGTGGAGATGGGTTTTAGCCAAAATGATATATATATATATATATATATATATATATATATATATATATATATTTTGTATAGAAATGTAGATAAGCCATTGGGATGCTTTAATACCAACATATGCACAATTTTTTTCCTTAAGGTGTTGTATTGCTTCACCACTCAGGTGCCAAATCAATATGTCAAATCAGTAGCAGGCTGCCTTTGTAGACACCAGCAGAAAAACAATAAGCCAGGCCACAGATAGACCCAAAGAACTCAATTTTGATCATCATTTAGTTCAAAATATCATAAATGGTACCAGCTGCTGCAATGCAGGCCAATTCACATCCCCAAAAAGAAAAAGTAGAGGCAAAAAATGTATTAGCTGACTGAACTGATATGCCCATAATGGAAGTTGTGGAGCAGAATGAGCTTCAAACCCTTTGCACTATCTCCTTTGGCTGATTTTTTAAAGGGGCGGCGAGAGTATTGCTCCCTTAAAACTACATCATCTAAATAAGACCATGTAAACCCTCTGGGAGAGCTGTCAGCCCACAAGAACCTCTCAGAGAAGGGGTTCACCAGACTCTCACGGAATTCTTGTGCTGTCTCACAGATCAAACCCTGAAAAAAAGACAGAAAATTTAAGTGCAAATGTTTTATCATGCAACTCTGGGAAGTGGGACAATGGGTGCAGTTAATACCTCTGCCATGGCTTTGATTTTCATTGTGACATCGTCACTGAGAAGGATAAGACGTCCATCATTCTTCATTCTCCTGTATAGAAGAGCATAATCAAGGATATGGTCTTCTGCTGTTGGTGAAACAATTTCTGTCAAACTCCCATAGCTTGAAAATGGCATTGAGCTTGTTGTTCCATAAGAAGATCCCACACTGGCCTCACTATAAGAAGATTGAGGAAAAGCAGGAGGGGTAGGAGCAAGCGCCCTATCCTCCTCAAATGAGCTCTGCACATGAATCCACCCCTTTGTTTTCACCATACATTCTTCAATCCATTCTAACACCAAAGAAGCCTCTGTTGTTCTTCTAAACAGACTACCACGTCGCTTCAGAGTATCCAGCTCCCTTAGGACTGAATAAAAAGAATCATCCATATTTGCAAGAAAAAAGAGTCACTTAGGCAAATATTTGATGGAAATATTTAAATCAACCAGAGAAATGATATAAGAGAACTACTTAAAATTAGTTACCCATTCTTGGAATAATTAAATGAGTTCCCTTGAGACCCTGTAAAAGAAGTAATGACTTCCTTGATTCCTTGTTCAGAAGAGTAGTAGTGTCCACTACCATATTCCAGCTTCTCTTGGCCTCTCCAGTGGAGTTGTTCTGTCAAATGAACTTCAGTTACACATATATACGCTTGACAAGGCAGCTACTTAAGACCATGGGATTGAATTATTAAACAGATACAATTTGATTTTTATCAACTTACAGCCTTAGTTTGAGTACAGGTGAAGGAATTGCAGCTTCTCATAGCAGCATCAGGGACCGAAGCGTCTGCTCTGCTCTTTCCTGTGGAGTTCACAAGTAAAGATTGAAAGGGCACCCTTTCTGATATTCTCTTTATAGGCATTCTCTCTTGTTCCAACCCCACGCGATTTCCATAGGTGGGTCTAGCTGATTCTTGTTCATGAAAAAGTTTTGGTGTCAGGCTCTCTTTGTCTGAAGAGGCAGTCATAGCTTCTTCTGGATGGCTACCAGGGCTGAAAGTAATCTTGGAAGAGGATGATAGCCATGACTTAGAGTGCTTAATTTCTCCTGTCCTACCCTTCATTTTCAAGGACTTCACCAGAAGAGTGTTTGGGGTGAAATTCTCCTTGTTCGGGGTAAAAATTTCTTCTTCCTCTTGTAAATCAGTAAAAAGAGCTTTAGCAATCAATTTATTTTCGGTGTCCTCCCAATTATGTGATCCAACTTCAGCATCAACACCAACCCCTCTACTTGCACCTGTTTGAATCAGAGGAACACTAGCAGGTTTACCTCTTCTTGACCAAATGCTACACGACTCTAATTTTTCTTCCGATCCAGGTGACGATCTTTCTGAGAATTCTATTTCAGATAGTCCTGCTGCAGCAAAGGCAAATTGCTGGGTCTGGCTTTCTTTATTATCTGTAACCTCCGGGAGAACTGTTACAAGAACTTCCCCTGCAAGCAAAGATGGGTCCATGGATTCTGTTGTAATAGGTACCGAATAAAGGCTTGAGATTTCACCCTCTTTGAGGTCATTACTTGATTCACTATGGTGTTCAGCTTCTTCAAGTAATTCAGCTCCTGAATGGCTCTTTTCATTAGAACATGGAGAGTCTAGGCTCATCAGCAAGTTTATTTCTTCTAATCCAGGTGATGATCTTTCTGAGAGTTCTATTTCAGATAGTCCTGCTGCATCGAAGGCAAATTGCTGGGTCTGGCTTTCTTTATTATCTGTAACCTCCGAGAGAACTTCCCCAGCAAGCAAAGATGGGTCCATGGATTCTGTTGTAATAGGCACAGAATAAAAGCTTGAGAATTCCCTCTCTTCGAGGCCATTGCTTGATTCACTATGGTGTTCAGCTTCTTCTAGTAATTCAGCTCCTGAATGGCTCTTTTCATCAGAACATGGAGAGTCTAGGCTCATCAGTAAGTTTTTTTCTTCTGATTCAGGGGATGATCTTTCTGAGAGTTCTATTTGAGATAGTCCTGCTGCAGCAAAGGCAAATTGCTGGCTCTGGCTTTCTTTTTTTTCTGTAACCTCCGGGAGAACTGTTACAAGAACTTCCCCAACAAGTAAAGACGGGTCCATGGATTCTGTTGTAATAGGTACAGAATAAAGGCTTGAGATTTCCCCCCTTTCGAGGTCATTACTTGATTCACTCTGGCGTTCAACTTCTTCAAGTAATTCAGCTCTTGAATGGCTCTTTTCATCAGAGCAAGCAGAGTCCAGGCTCACCAGCAAGTTTATTTCTTTCTCTGGTGTGCAATAGTCTTCCTTTCCTCTATCAAATAGTGATTGCAAGGCCAAGAGAGTCTGTGGGGTGTGACTTCCTTCATCGACTTGTTGGTTATTAGTCTCTGCAGGAACTTCCTCAACTGGCAACAACGAGTTCTCTGTCATGAGAGGTCCAGACCAAGGTCTTGAAACAACCCTCTGCCTATGGTCTTTCTCCAGTAAGATATTGTTCTCAGTTTCTTCAGGTATTTCGGCTGCCGGATGAGTTGCTTCTTCCTCATGAACAGAAAATGAGGAATCCATGTTTACCAAAAGCTTAAATTCCTGCTCTGAAATTCTTAAAGAGCTCTCAGAGTTGTCTGTTTCAGATAACACTTCCATGACAGAATGAGGTTTTGGGCTCCAGTTTTCTTTCTTCAATTGCTGATTTTCAGTCTCCAAGATAACTCCTCCAACAGGCAAAGACAAATCCACCAACTTGGTTACAGGACCAACGCCAGACCGAAGGCTCGAGATTTCCCTCGGCTCAAGAACAGTTCTTGATAGGCTCTCATCTTCTTCCTTTTCATCATATATCATATTTTCAGGCAACGGAGGCGCTGATGGTATTTCCTTCTTCACAATTAATTCCCAATTCTCCGGAGAAAACATGAACTGTTTTCCCTCCAAAATTAAATCTTGCGATTGAATTTCTCTATTTTCAACTGAAAATGAATTCTCATCCTGAAAAGAAAAAACACCCAATTAGAAGCATATAAAGACAAAAATCAACTGCATTTCTACAAATATATTAACAATCACCCATTTCTATGGCGTCGACCATATATATGTATACATTCTCATCTCACCTGAGATTTCTCTTCCTCTCCTTCCACTACCAATGAATCATTCTCTTCAATGTTTTCATTTCCGATTGATACAGATTCCTCATCCTAAACAAATCCCAGAAATCCAAAAGGAAACAAAAACCAAAATCAAGAACAATTTCTACAAACAACTAACTTGTGGGCACTCTGCAACTTTTGGTATTAAAGAACAAATCTCTCACCTGATAAGTTTCCAATGCATTTTCCTCTTCTTTCTTCTCCATCATGCACACATCCAACGTGGGCGGCACAAACGGGTTTTCCAAATCATAGGCGCAGCTCAAAGGAACCCAATGCAGCCTATATACCCTGCTCGAGCCACCGACCCTCACTGTATCGCCCTCCTTCAGCTCCACGGGCATCCCGGGCTCTGCCTTCTTCCCCGAAACCCAAGTCCCGTGCACTGTACAAGACCAAGAAACCAACATGATTTTGGTGGTTCTTATTAAAAGAAGAAGAAGAAGAAGAAGAGAAACCCAAAATCTCAAACCAAAGAAAAAGATTGAAGATGAGAAAGAAAAGACTCACCGGACGATAAGTCCACGACAGAGAGGTGTTGCTTGGAGGGGTTTGAGTGGATTTGGAGGTGGAATCTGCTGATGCTGGGGTGAGTCAACGTGATGTTGCAATCGGGGTGTCGTCCGACAGTCAGGATCTCTTCGTGAGCTTGATCTGGGTTTTGGGAAATGGACGGTGGTGACGGTGGCGGTGGGGGGCATGGGTGATTGTTGACGATGAAGATGTTCTTGAGAATGGCTCCATTCTTTAGGACTGTGAACACTGGGATTTTCGTCTCTTCTTCCCCGTAGGGTATGGACTCTTTCTTGTCAGCCATGGATGGTCCGGGCTTGGCTTTTCTCTCTTTCTTTCTCTCTTGGGTTTTAGAGAGAGAAAGGGAAAGAGCAAGAAATTGAAGAATTTGTTTTCTGGGTGTTCGAGCGTTCAAGAAATTGAATTCTCGAGAATTTCCACAGAGAGAGAAAGATTTAAGGGTTTGTTTGGCAACCAGGTTGGGTGTGTAGGGGAAAATGGAGAAATCGAAAAGGTTTTGGTGGCATTCGGTTTCGAAAGTTTGAAAAGGTGACCGTTGTAACTTGTAAACATAACGGCTACCTTTTTTTAAAAAAAATTTAATTTTAATTAGCAATGTGTAAGTGCTGAGGTGGTGAGCAAGTGCCAGGGTGGTGAGAAATTATTTTTAAAATTTTTCTTTTTTTACATGATCACAAGGGGTAGAGACGGATAATGTTACTTTCATTTTATGAAGTGTATAACCAATCAATTGAGATACATTCGAAAGTTAAATGGTGAGAAAAGTAAATATTACAACGTCATTTAAATCATGTGGTAATTCATTTGGTCAACATGATATACTCTTTTTTCTTTTCTTTTTTTCTTCTCTTTTTTTTTTTTTTTTTTCTTAAAAAGAAAACTACATGATTTTACTTGGACTCCAAATTTCAACAACACTTTTGTACCTCATTGATAGTATTTATATATACCTATTGAAAAGAAGACAAATATCAGATAGGACAAAATTTTCCTCTAAATTTAGTCAAAATAATTTCCTTCGACCTACAAAGTCTCTGTTATTAAAAAAAACATGTATATCTCACATGTTCAAAAGACACATGTCACTTTTATAGATTAGGTTGAAAAAAATTCCTCCAACAGAAAAACTGTCCTATCAGAAATTATCCTCATCTGTAAAATGGTCACAAAATATATTGGTAAAGAAACATGTCTCTCAAGTAGGCCAAAAGTAGTGCCAGGGGGGCATAAAGAATTTAGCCCATCATTTGACAAGGAGAAAAAGAGAGAAGGATTTATTCCTTCCAAGTCTACATACAACAGCCGTGATAAGAAGGAAGTAAATTCTACAAAATGGTAAATAAGGATTGAACGCATTTTTACACCATTCAAAGCTTGGAAAGCCAAAAAGTTAAAAAAGATGGTAATTTTTTTTTTTTTTTTATTGATCATAATATTGACAAACCCTACTGGCTATGGCTCGAAAAATTAACACGGGGGGGTTCGGTCAACATTACAGCAACAGGAAATCAATCCTGTTTATTACGAGCAAGCCTTGAACGATATGTGAGCTCAGCCCTTTTCCATCTAACAATGAGGTGACATAAGGAAAGTAGAGTGTTTACCTGCAAAAGAAAAAGAGAAGGTCCAAGTAAGCACAACTGAGAAAAAAGCATTTACCATAGGGAAAAACTCAGTTGCAAAGTGATTGACACTGACCAAGATTATGATAGCAATGACAAGAAGAGGCCCGGACCATAGCGTCGAGAGAAAAACTCCGCTCGGATCAAAATAGTTCTGCCCGGCAAAGCTCTTCCAATTTTGACCCAGGAATCTATTGAGATTCTCAGCAAAATATACACCAGCCACTGCACCATGTCACCACTTTTATTAGGCCATAGTTTCAAAGAGAATCAAAATAAGCATTAATGGGAAACTATTTTTTTTTTTGTTATATGTGGCATAACTTTGAAAGCAGAACGATGAGCTTTTTTATTATATGCTACATATCGACACAAAGTGCTTTTGGTACGAGTATGATGAGCTTCAAGCCTACTAAAAGCTGGCCTTACTAAAAGTGCATATATCTTGCAAAGGATTTCTTAGGAAGATATGAGAGTCAAATCACTGCAGGCCACACCATTAACTAGTCTACATAAACTACTCAAACAACATGAAAATCAATTATCATATTAATCTATCAACGCAATGACCTGATTTTGGGATACCAATCAAAAATATTTACTACAAATAAGTGTGATTTGCACTATTTCTATCACCATAGAAGGAGAAAATGTGACCCAAAGATTCAGTGAATTGCATATCTACACTGTCTTACAGTGCTTGAATATCCAATGAACACCTTGTGCCTTGTAGACTTAGATTTTATAATGGATAGAGAAGAAAAAAAGACCACCAAAAAGAAAAACCAAGATGGAAAAATAATGACACAGAACAGATTAGGTTTCCAAAACTCCAGAAAGAAAGAATAAGAAAAAGAAATTGCTATCCATCTCGATGTCTTCTGAGAAATCAAATGTACTGCGGCAATGGCACTCTGTAATTATTGGGAAAAGTAATCATGGAAATTTTTTGTCACTGTTTGTATCACCCATTAAAATAATGTTTTAAATGGAAGAAAATTCCCTGCAATTAGATGCATTCATTAACTATCAGTGATATGCTAGTTTAATAAATCAGAACTCACAAAGAGAACATTGTTTGGGGCCAGATGAAGAGTTACCAAACAATTTCTAGGAACTATGGGTTGCTGCAGCTACATCCATAGAACATTAGTGCAATTGAGGTAATGGAGATAGGAGGTGAAATAGGACTAGGTATCCTCATTGAGTACAGATTGAGAAAGGCTACCATGGTTTTTAATTTTAATTAAGATGACAGTTATACTAAGACAAGCAAGTAAAATATTATCTCTAACTGACAAAAGAAACAGAATGATGACAAGATTGGTGGACAAATAACTAAATCTATCACATAGTATTCCTCCGTCGGTGGAGATCATCTGAGGCATTGGGATAGCACTGCCCCAACACCCAAAGTAGTGCACTATAACGCCACAAGAATAACTCAACTAGAGCACGGATGTTTCCAAAGTTGCATCCCAACCTTGGTGTGCCGGATTTTGAAAAGAGTCCTATAGTGCATTAACCCTCACAAGAATCATATCTATTCAACAAGATTCAGTAAAATCCAATTAGCATCATAAGAAGTAGTTTTGATGGGCTACAAGTTGCAGTGTCTTGAAATGACAGGTGGTTTAGCAGCAACAAAAAATTAATTAAACAGAGATGTAGCTTGGTGTTTGAATGTGAAGTTTTTCACTTTTTAAATTAAAATTATGATGAAAAAAGAAAAACCGTGCTAGTCAAGATAATTTCAAAATTCTGTGCTTAAAAAAATATCAGAGTGAATGGACCTCTTTTATTACATTGCTCAAGTGTTCTGCACTCTTGAGAGACTTTTTATTTCAATAGAAGATGGCAGAGTGCACACCATAATTTTTTCCCATCTTTAATGCTAAGCACAGAGAGAAGAGATGTTTGTAGAGTTTTTGTTTAAAAAAAAAAAAAAAAAATTGGATTTTGAAGGCAAAACCTTTATTACATGGTAAACAACCTGTGCATCAATTATTTCCCCTGCCACTGATTCTACAAGAAACTGGTGGATTATGTTGCCCTATATTATGTAATATTATGTTCTTTGGTCACAACTTGGACCATGCTGGCTAATGCGACTAGTATTTGCATCAGAATCATACATGTTACTCAGTTATCAATGCAGTTTTAGATCATACATACACCTTGATAACAGATAAAGATATGTCAAGCCTCCAATTAACAAGAGTTATTACTAAAAAACCTCACATTCTCCAGCACCCCACCCCTCAGAAACAATAAAATAATTCATATCATCATCAAGTTAAACAAAAAAAAATTCTTTGATTACTAGGAAATCAATTATCAAGATATCAAGAAAAAGGAAAGAAACTATCTTAACGAATTAAAATCAAACTCTCATAAGCAATGACAAGCAACCTAAATAGCTAAAAGCAGATGATGACTGTAGAGAATATGGAAGTAAAAGACCTACACGCAAGAAGGAACAAGAACATCTGAAAGTTGACATTCTTCCTTGACAAGATCGTTAGCAGCAGCAACACGATATGGAAGCCCATTAAGCAAGCTAACCAAGGTTCCTGTCAAAAGCAATAAAACATCAAAATAATCATCACAAAAAATTCATCAAAAAATCATCACAAATAGGATCTAAACCACAAACCATCAAATCATATTTACAAACATACAAAATAACCGGTTTTGAAGCTGAACATGAATGAAACACGTATTATAAATTAATAATGCAGACACACCGACATTGAGAGACAAAACTCCAAAGATTTTAATTTCAATTTTCCACAAGTCAAGCCAATATAAGACATATGCTACGTTATGCATCTTTTAAACTATAATATAAATCCACAAGATTGCACATTTCAGTTGGGATATCATAATCGTGGCTGCAAATCTAGATTCACGTTAGCACTAGATTTATTGATGGAATTGACCAAACCAATAAAAGGGTTTTCTTTTAACCCATTTTCACCAAATAAGACTTATTGCAGTCAGCAAATTATCACAGAAACTGAGTATTTGCATAAGATTCAAGATCTGGGTGAGTTAGGAATTCTGGACTCTCAAGCCCATGTCGAAAACCAAAGCAAAATCCGAAAAGAAAATGATGTTTTAAGATCTGGGCATTGCATATAAAGTTTTGGTTTCCATGGAGCAAACAGAACAATGATTGGAGATGGAGTTGCGTTACCTTCCAGTCGATGGCGTGGAAGAAGCCAAGGAAGTTGTCCAAGGCGGGACGAAGACCGGAACGGAGTTCGGCGGAGAATTTCTGGACGAGATCGGCCATTTGCTCCATGTGCTCCTCCATAGCCGATTTCAGCTCCTCCATCGCGTTCAAAACCGAAAGCTCTCTCTGCCTTAGAATGTGCTAGACTCGGGAAGTCTCTTCAGAACGCCCATTTATAGGTATTATATATAATATATATAGTTAACGTCATCTGACCAGTTCTAGCTTGCCATGTCATCACCTCTATTTCCTCTGGGCTCTTCCTTCGCTTTGCTTTAATTCACAACTCTTCCAAAAAAAGAAGTAATACTAAACAACTCTCACGTTTTTTTTATTATTTATTTTTTTTTTTTTTTTTTACATTTATAAATAGTTTTTGTGATTTAAAAATAGGTATAGAAAAATACGAGAGCGCATAGCATTATTCATTTCAAATGTCTCTTTAAAAAAATAAAGGTCTATATTCCAAAATGTACAGTGCCGCATATAGTTGAGATCTAATAGCTAAAAAGACACTATAACTTAGGATTGTAAATGAACAAGTTTATTCAACAACTCACGCGTATAAACTTGATTCAAATTCGATTCGTTTAAATAGAAAGCCGATTGTGAAATGTAGAAACCCACTCAATTATTAAATGAGACATACCCATATAAACTTGCTTGACTTATTTAGAGCTCGTGAACCTAGCTCATATAAAGTTCAGCTCAAGATGTTAACCTGACTCGGTAGCTTGGTCATATATTAACATACGTATGATAAAATGAGATATATAAATTTAAATATGTATATTAGTAATTAGGGAAAATTACAGTTTACCCCCCAAAGTTGTCAGCGATTTGCAATTCCGCCTCCAAAGTTTCAATTTTTGCAATCCACCCCCCTAAAGTTTCAATTTTTTTCAATTCAGGCATTCTGTCAGTCAAAGCGGCTTTGACTGACGGAACAGTGATCACGTGCAAGTCACGTGATCACTGTTGGTTGTTTTTTTTCCCAAAATGCCCCCATCCCTACCTCCTCTTCTCCGCCTACCTCGTCTTCTCCATGCCAAACCGATCGATCTGCTATTGGTCAACAAGAAATGAGAATGAGTGAGAAGGGTCTTGCAGGAAGAGGCAAAGCAAGTCTTGGGAAGAAGGCGTTTTTGTTTCTATGTTCCCCTGTTCATTTGAACGAATGATTCTTGGATTCTCCGGCAAAGGTCATTCTCCGGCAATGACAGAGAAAATTGATCCCTCTCCGGCAACGACAGAGAAGATTAATTTATCGGAATTGATGGTTGATTTATGTTAATAGATGTTAGAATCATATGTTTGATCATTCACATTGTACTGGGTTGTGATAAATTTGAGAATTTTTTTGAATTACGGTTGTTTATGCATGAAATGTAAGGACTTCGGTTCTTGGATGGTTGGATTTAATTGTTTCAATTGTTTCAATTTGGTAGTTCCATTGTCGTTTCCAAGGTGTTTCGGGATTGAATCTGGCCAAAATCCCAACAGTTTTGTGAGATTTGGGCCATTTGGCCAAGGAAAGATCAATCTTCTTCCTTTTGGAGGCAACGGCGAGGGAGAGGGGCAACAACAGTGTGGAGGCAACCCATGACATAAATTATTAAGAAACCAGATGGGTATGCTTCAAATGTTAAGAAAAACAATACCTGATGGAAAAGCAGGCAGATTCCGAAAATATTGGACGAATTTGTGAAGGAAATGATACACTAACAAAATTTGAAGACAGTAGCAACGAAACTGGCGCAAAGATTGAGAGAATCTACTGTTGAATCTCTAAAGAGTTTGCAGCGCACCAGAACATGAAGGGAGAAGCATGGGAGATTTGTAATGGAAGAGATTCGGAGGTGGTTGACAGCAGAACGTGGAAAATAATATTCGGGGGGCATTTTCGGTACTAAAACGCCTTAAGTGATCACGTGCGTCGCACGTGATCACTGTTCTGTCAGTCAAAGCGGTTTTGACTGACGGAATGGCTGAATTGAAAAAAATTGAAACTTTAAGGGGGTGGATTGCAAAAATTGAAACTTTGAAGGCGGAATTGCAAATCGCTAACAACTTTGGGGGGGTAAACTGTAATTTTCCCTAGTAATTAAGTAGGTTACTATTTTTTTTTTTTTTGGGGGTAAAATTTCAAGTTTTCATTAAAAACATAATAACACATCACGCTCAACAGTTACAATATATCTAATAAAACTAGGACAATCTTCTATTCATATTTGCTCAAAAGATTGCTGGATTGCCGCCTTCGCTAGACGATGACCTACCATGTTTGCATCCCTTTTAGTGTGCCTCACATACAATGATTGGAGACTTTTTGATTACCATCTTTGCATCATCAATTAATTGTCTATACCGACTCCAAGATTGTCCTTCCTTCTCCATTGCATGCACTAGATATCTCCGTGCATCACCTTCTAGTATGATATTTTGAATACCCAAATCTTTACAAAATTCCACAGCCTTTCATACTGCATATGCTTCAACAATTAATGTAGGATCAATTATATAAGGTTTAAAGGAGCACATGGTTGCCAAATCATTCCCCTCATGGTCTCTAACAATTACGACCACCCCCATCTTCTTTCTTGATTTATCTATAGTAGCATCCCAATTAACTTTTATAATTTCACAATGGGAGGCCATCCATTTTGCTCATCACCCTTTGTGCTGCTGCATGAAATTCTTTTACAGACTCCTTTGCACTTCTTATTAGCTGGAAATGGTGGATGGGATCACTTCCAAACACTACAGTATTTTTGGCAAAGCCTTATTCTTATGGCTGTTGTGGCCATTAGTTCTACTTCTTCCTTCTCAAATTCCTCTAATTAACCCACTAGGATATGTAGAAAATCATCACCTCTGTTGGAGCATTTTTTTTGTCTTGAAGTATTTTGCTTTGAAAAGTATTTAAACTTTGCCTATATAAATGCATATAGTCTATATTATTTTACAATTCAGTTTTGAAGAATCAATAAAATTTTAGTCTTTCAGAGTTATTTTATGTTTTTCTTTGAAGTAACTAGGGTTTTTCCTTCGCTAATCGTTATTCTCTTTTCCCGAGTTCACTTTACAGTATTCTCTGCCACTGTCTATATAAGACACACATTACAATTATGGCAAAAGGGCTATATGAAACTTTCATTAAAAAGTTGCTGTCCAAGTTCATTATCTAAATAAAGTTTACAAAAATAATGAATGTGTTAGAAAACTATCTATCATACACAATGCCATGCAGAGGCTGTAAGCAGGCACCTATCTTGCCACCCAAGAGAAATTGCTCCTCCATCTCTTTCAGAAACTCTGAACCCACCACCACCACCACTCCCTCCTTCAAGCTGAAGGGGACAAGTTGAAGGGCTCCTAATTTTAAGAAGAAGTTTTGCTTGAATAATAGACTTGGAGCTTAATCTAATCCCCATGAAACCATGATTCTCCATTCTTGCCTTCCACGTTTCCATCCTCTCATATGTTAAGCAATTTGCTTCACTCTTATCATAGTTGAGCAAGGTTTTGATCTCTTTACCAAGATGGTTCTTCTCAATTCCCAACCTTTCTGCACTCTCCAGTGGAAGGCAATCATCCAGTGAGTCAAACAATGCTGCAAAGCAATGCAATGACTCCATGAATCTTGACAAGAAGCTTCGTGGGCTTCGGCTGCCTTCTTGTTCCACTAAGATTATAACAGAGGGGTTAAGAGAATGTACAGATTTCAATAGATCAGAAATCTTCTGATCATTATTCAAAGTGTTCATATAGAAAACCAAATTTACTGCCAATGTCTCGTTCTTCTTCTTCCTTAAGTTAACAAGATTGTTGCAGCCTCTCAACAATCCCTGGAATTCGAAGTTTAAGTTTCGGAACCCCTTTGAGAAGCTTACCAGCCTGTCCTCTGTTTCTTGCAGTTCTTCCATGGTTCTTCCGAATCCTGTTATCTTGAGGGATATTCGATTTCCAGTGGATGCCTTTTCGGAAATCGACTGAATAAGAGAAGGCCATTGAAACCCATAAGAGACATCAAAATCAACAACATGTAATGTTCTGTTGTTTCGGTCTTCCTCCTTCTCAAAGGCCTCTATTATGCACTGGTTTGCAGTGAAATGAGCAAATTGGTAATATGGAGACACCCTATAGAGATCGGTGAATGCAAGAAACTCTTCTTCGTCTGTAGGCTCCTTCATGATCATGTTGTAGAAGGGAGATTTTCTGGTGAGAAGCCTTGCTGCCAAACCGTCTGCAAAGTAGGCGACAACTCTTTGCAGGGAGCCGCCGGTCAGAGAGACGCTCCGGTACAACTCGGTCAGATTCTCCACGGCCAAGCCGACCTTGTTTTGGTCGACTGCGGTGGCTGTTATGAGCAACGAATGGATCAAATGGAGGCCATTTCCATGGTCTTCAGCTACTGCTTGTGATCTCTTGCGGTCTAGCTTTAGCATTTGTTCCCTCATTTGAAGAAGCCTAAATATCTTCCCTTCGCAGCCTTCATATGAATGCATTGGGCTCAAAGCATCCCCTCTCTTCCTCTTCCTTGTCCTGTCACCACCCGATTCTGTGACAATCGCAAGGCTAAGATTCAAAAGCTCCTCCTCATCTGTGTATGCCATCTCTGCTTGTGTGTGAATGAGAGAGAGAGAGGGAGAGAGAGAGTTTGTCTGTGTAGATTTGGGACATGGTAGACAAGGTCATGGTTGAGTATTTAAGGAAGCAAGTAGCATGGGAATAACTCACAAATATTCCTTTGTGTAAGGGAGATGATATTTAGTAGACTGCTAAATATACAATTAAGATGATGTAACAAAAAAGGGCTGATTTTCATTATTACGTCGTTCCAGTTGTATGATAGTCGTATAGTAGTATACTAAATAGCATTACTCTTTTTGTAATTAACATGAGAATGAGTAACGTTATTTAGTAGACTGTTATATGATTGTCATACAACTGGATGGCGTGACAATGAAAGCTGATCCAAGAGTCACATCATCAAGTTGTATGGTAATCGTATAGCAGTTTACTAAATAACATTACTCAAATGAAAATATAACGAAAGACAAGAGAGAGATTGATAGTTTTCTTTCTTTATCTTTTTTTTTCAAATAAGATATGGAGATAAGATAGGTATCTTTTGATTCTTCAAAACCAGTGTTTTAGGTCAAGAAAACTATTAGATTTTTTTATTATTATATGGGGCTGCTTTTGAGATCTATGAAAGGGTGCATTTTGGGGTCCTTTGGTAGTTAGGAAGGTTTAGAAGATGCCATGCACATTGGACAAAAAGTAGCGAGAAAATTGGGGAATCAATCTACCGTCCCTGAAGATTTGTCCTCATCCTCCCCTTCTAGATGCCCTAACAAATACTTGGTCTTCAGTTCTTTCTCCAAGACCTTTTCTTAGTCCTTATCTGACTGTGTTTTCTAAGGGGGTTGCTTTTTTTATCCGGGAGAGAATATTGCTCCTAGGTCTTTTGTTCATATTTTAGTTAGGTCCAAGGTCAATTCTTTGTATCTAAAAAGGATCTATTTCAGCTTCCTAGAAACTCTCGTGTACATATCTAATCCAATGGCGTTGCTTATAGTTTCTTACAAAGAATTTTTGTCTTCACAAAGGGTAAATAATTCTTGTGCCAAAATCTTATGATTAGGGACTACTTTGCCTTTGACAAAAACATTCTAATTTTCCTTTCTTGTGAGCCAATGTGGATGCATATATGTGTGTGCCTATTGGATCAGAGCTAGGGTATGGTATCAAGTTTGCTTTGATTAATTTGAAGGACTGCCTTTCCATTTTGATTCTCTTTCGCAAACGTAATTGGGCTCTCTCACAATAGCTTAGCGGTGTGGGAAAGCGGGGGAAAATGGCTTACTCATATAAAAACGTAAACCATTTTACGCCATACCAAATATTCAAAAATAGGAAAAACTTTCTCCAAAACAAACCGGGCGTAGAATGTAACTGGTCTATGAGTTTTTACAAGAAACATGATTGCACTTCTTGGGCATATTCTTTCTAAACGGACTTCATTTGGAAACAAACTCTGAAGGCATTAGTATAATCATGCATGTTTCAGTCAATGGTTTCCCACTTTGATTTTCCATATTCTTTTCTTCTAGTTTAACACATTCTCTTGAACTCTTAGGGTTCGGCTTCTTTTAATTAGGTTGCATTGCAATTTACAGAACATCAATATAATATAATAGAGTTGAACCAGTTGCCCTGATGGTCCATGGAATAAGTTGGCAGCAATTGTTGTTACATTAAGATACCTGTCTGAATTGGTCAATGGGGGCATCTGAACTCCAAAAATCACATGAAACGTGGAGCTACCTAAACTGTTGATTGTCTTGTTTGAGGAGAATATGTTGCTAAATTTTAATGATCATACGGCAATCTTTACCAACATGACAGCACAATTTAGTATTTATATTAGCTGTAAGCAATTAGCTGATGCTGCCCCCATGCAGCTGTATGATACCAAGTGGCATCTTCTCAGATACCCTCTGCAGATATACTTTTTGCCAAGCATCATCGTATGTCTCATACATATAGCTTGACATGATCCAACAAAAATTGGATTTTCTACTTAATTATGAGAAAATTGGGGACAACAGCCCACAAGCCAATTTACATGCCGACCCATTGCCTAAACTCTTCGCTTTATACTGTTAATTAAATGGTTAAATTCACCGATTCCTATCCGTACAAATTTTTGGGATAATATTGAAATGATCTTAGAACAAAGATCAAGAGTTTGAATCATGTCTTTGCAATTTACATACATAAACTAATCAAAACAACAAACACACACTAAACACAAAATAGGGAATGTGCAAAGACTACAAAGAACTCTGTTCTCTTTCTTCTGGCAGTAATCCATTTTAACAGATTGAAGCAAGGCTTCTTCTGACCTGCCCCATTGCTATCTAACAAGAAATGAATACCAATCCTAGCAGGTTTATAAAGAATAATTCTGAAACTCCAGCCTTTCAAAGAATAACCTTTACCAGGCTTACTGAAACTAGTTAAAGAATAATATCTACTAAGCATGTGGTCTACTTTATACTTTCAAACCCTACATATAGGTCTCCTGGCTTTACCATGACATCTTCAATACCTTAGATGCCTCCCTCTCAAAACAAAAAGGGGAAAGTCTTTATTCCATTGCAGGCTTTAAAAAAGAGTGATATATGCAAACGTTAGGTAGAAATCACTCTTAAAACCTAGCTTGCAAAGTAAGGATGCTCAAGAACTTATTTAGACATGGTTAAGATTATACTTAACCGATCGATATGATATGATACACTTAGAATCATAAATATGGTTTTGAATCCGACATCGACAGCGGCCCATTCTATCCTATATGTTACTCAATCCGTGGCGTGAAATGTGGCGTTGATACTAAATGATACAAAGCTTAGATAGAATTCACCCTTAGAAATCGACTTGCAAGAAAAAGGTGACCAAATGCTTATATATATATATATGGTTAAAATTACTTAACCCGAGTTATAAGTCAAAGATCACCCGGGGTTAAAGGACTAGGTTCCCCCTCATCACCTGCATTCGAACTTTGCTTACGTATATTCTTTCTTGATAGCTATGTCACATAAGATCTATATTATTGAGGTCCATAGTTTTTCTGTCTTATTCTATAAATAAAATGATGGATAAACAAGAAGAATGGATCGTCAAATGTAAAACGCATCTAGAAGTATATTATATATATATATACAAAACTATCATGCATTGTTTTCTTTTCTTTTCTTTTCTTTTTTTATTAGTTAGAATATTACCTAAATCATTAGATTTTTGAGGGAAGCGAATGTAATTTAGTACATGATATGAGTGCTGGTCTTATATATAAGTTCAAATCTTGATTCTATAATTAATTTACCCTAATTATGATTAAAATATTTGTTAGATCACAAGCAATCCCAAAAACATTAAAAAAAACTGCAAATATAAAGTTACAGATAAAGGCTGTGATTACAAAGTGAAACTCATTTGTCTTTTCCATTGGCTTTGTTCTCTCTATATTGGTTTTGAATATTCTTTCCTCCACATGTAGTTTATAATCTTTTGAAAAGACAGATGCTATTCCTTGAAAAAGCAAAGGAAAGTTCTATTCCTCCACCAGGATTTGGTATAATCAGGGCGTCATGCTTGTCTTTCTCTGCTCTGATGCTTATGACGAAAACTTGAAAGGGTCCTTTTCTTACCAAAAACCCTTGTCCATAACCAATGTGAACAGCATATATTTCTACACTTGTGACATATTGCATGACCCTTTTTTCCCTTGTGCATGCCTTCATGTTGCCTCACTGTCAACGCCATTTTGGCCAGCATAGTCGGAGGGGTTATGGCCGCCCACAGTACCTTTGAATATTTTCTTGAATCTTTGTGTTCTTTTTTCTGGTAATTAATAATATATAGTTTTTCTTCTTCCTTTCTTTTCCAAGAAAAGTATCAGCTTGATCGCAGCTGATGTTATTAGGATATTCCAAAACAAAACAAAGAGATATATTTGTGAACATGGAAGAATCTGTGCTGAAAAGCTGCTTAGCTTATCGAGGATTCTTGAAAGAAAAGGGGAAGAGGGATATCAGATTTTGAGTCTATGAATTAAATTTTCTAAATATTGGTGGAGGGTATACATTTTTTCAATAGTTTCGTAGCACTAACAGCATATTTTTCTTAAACGTAGAGAGCGAAACTATTTTTTGTTTTCCTATTCAAATAATCTCCATAGTAGCTTCTATTATCCTTTCTTTTTATTATTTAAATATTTTTTAAATTAAATGCTAGGGAAAAAGAGGAGAAAGGGAAAAGCTTTTTTATATTAAAATAATGTCAGGGGTAATTATATTTTTCTCCGCATTATCATTTTACCCCCATAAATTGACAACTATACTGTTCGACCCCATCAAACTACCATTTTGTGTCCAAAACACCCCTTCCGTCAATCAAAGGCGTTAACTCAGATGGTCAACCTGTCACTTTGCCCTCATGAACTACAACGCATTGTTATTTTGTCCCCCTTGAACTACAACACATTGTTACTTTTCCCCCATAAATTACAACACATTGCACTTTGACTATCTAAGTTAATGCCTTTGACTGACGAAATAGAGATTTTGGGCACAAAATGGTAGTTTGATGGGGTCAGGTAATAGAGTTGTCAGTTCATTAGGGCAAAGTGACAACGCGTTGTAGTTAATGGGAAAAAAAGGTAATTACCCCCGTAATGTTAAGGAAACCAAAAGTACTACCAAAAATATGAGATAGCACTTTGGAGTATGTTTTAGGTGATTTTTTAAGAATTTTTCCCGTGTTTAGAGAAGATAATGACATTTAAGGTAGATGTTGTGAATGTTTTCATATGTAAAAACCCTTATTCCCCTTTTTTCTAAAAACCATCTTTTCAGCTTAGTATATTGTCCTTTTCAATTGAGGCAGCTCAAAGTTCAAATGTTATTTAATATCCTAGAATTGTATAATACTAAAAGATAGAGAAAAATAAGGGCAAGGCTTATTTTCAAAATCATTAACAAATAAATTCCAAATATAAAAATACATTTTAAATTTGACTTCCAACAAAAAAAAAAAGAAAAGAAAAGAAAAAGGAAAAATACATTTTACCCCATAAACTATCCATTCATTTGCACTTTGACCCCCCCTCCCCCAAAAAAAAAAACTTCCAAATTGTTGTAATTCGACTATTTTGATTTTTTTTTTCCAAAATGCCCTCATCCCAAGTTAAAAATAAAATAATAATAAAATTAAAGTAAATTAAATTAAAAAATAAAAAATAAAAATTAAGGGGTGGTCGAAGGGGTGGCTTCGACCACCCCTTAATTTTTATTTTTTTTTTAATTTTTTTACTTGGGATGGAGGCATTTTGGGTAAAAAAAAAAAAAAAATCAGAATGGTCGAATTGCAACAATTTAGAAGTTTGGGAGGTCAAGTGTCACTTTTTAAATATTGGAAGTCAAAATGCAAATGGGTAGATAGTTAAGAGGTAAAATGTATTTTCCCAAAAAAAAAAAAAAAAAATTGCCTTTTGCATCATGTCAACTCACTTTTCCAAACCAAAATTAAAAGCTAATTTTAAAAATCCTTACCAAATATACCAAATTATTACATGATAGACTAGTTGCAAGAAGCCAAATCAATTTCGAACAAAGAGCAGTTGTGTTCATTTCGGTCTTGTTCTGTAGATGTCAAAGGTTGCATTTCGAGTGGTTAGAATATAGCTACATAAGTTTGAATTATTAAATCAGACATTAGATAATAATTATATGAATAAATTATTAACATAATATTATTAAATAATTTAAATTTAAATTGGTCTTGTGACACCTCCAAAAATAGTTTCACGTGAATTGACTACATTGAACATTTGAGTGGGTGGATTGTAAAAATGTCCCCGAATAATAAGTCTCACGCACATCAGATTTTTACCAAGTAAAACTGAGTTTTATAAGTTATTTTAGAGGGCTTCAAGCCTCCAATTGCAACTTGATTAATTATTTTGGAGTAACAGCGCAAATGTGAATAACGTTTTTTTTTTGGATTGTTACAAATGGTTCAGGGCAATCTAATACTATAGTCGTATCGAGTCACTACATGACATGGGCTCTGATGAGAACGTGACAACCCAGAAAGTTAGTGAATAATAAAGGTGCTCATGGCTGCTAAGGCTTCGTTTGTTTCGACATAAAACATTTTCTAAACAAATTGTTCCTCGTTTTTGGGTGTTTAGTACAATTGAAAATGTTGGTCAAATTGAAAACAATTTTGATTAACTAGGAAAACCCTTTTTTAAGCTGTGTAAAATGGATTTTTTTTTTTTTTTCCGTAAACCATTTTTCAAGTTTGAGCACAGTACTCGACCTCATTTTCGCACACTCTCTTTCTCGTGGTTCATTCTCCATTGCTATCAACGAAGGTCGCCTGCTACCATCGTTTTCGTTGTCGTTGGAGCTCCTTAGAATCAACTGAAATCATTTTGTTGAAAAATAATACTGCCTAAAACATTTTCACTAGAAAAATATTTTACATCAAAACAAACAGAGTCTAAGTCTCATATCGGCTCCTTACTAAGTAAGACTAACTTTATAAGTTGATTCTAAAGAGCTCTAATCGCAACTTGATTAATTATTCTGAAATGATAGCGCAAATGTGATTAACATTTTCACGAGTCGTGATTGACCATCTTCAACATTTATTTTTTTCTCAATAAAATCTCCATTATTTTTTTCCACATGGCAAGCGAAAGTCTTATAGAAAGTATCACAATCTCTCTGCAAGAGTCATACTAGCACATTAGGAAAGTCATAAAAAAGTTCAAAGTAAGGTAGGTGTTGAATTCGACGCAATGTTGATGTTTTCAATGTTTTGCTTTTGTGCTTGTGCTTGTTTTTCTTTTTCTTTTTTTCTCGTACCAATTTTTCAGACACGTTTCTTTCTTGTGGAACTAACTTCAACACGGCATTCGACGGAATTTGCTGATGCCATTCGGATATACAATTTTTTTTTTTTAATTGAATAAGGAAAGAGTTATAGGGAAAGATCCTTCCCAATACTAATCTGAATGGAAGAAGAAGTGAGTGATTATAAAAACGAAAATGAGATGGCTTCCCTAATAACAGACCTAAAACAAACTAAAACAGCGCAGAAATAATTACAATAGTTAAGAAATTGGACAAATAAATTACTAAGCCCTCTCAAGGAGCCACACAAGGTGGTTACAGAAATAAAAGGAATGCAGATTAAGACAAGTCTATCTGAACCTCTATTTGGAACCAGCAACAACCACCGCGAAGAGGCTGAAGCCGAAAATACATTGTCATAGTCCGATGTAGGGACTGCTGGAAAAAGAGGAACCACCACAAATTCGGTTACAAAAAAATCTCCACTAAATGATCAAAACACCAAAGACCAAGGAGACAGCAACCCCCAAAATCAACAAGCAGCAAACAACAACAACAAGAGCTGCAAAATACAAGGAAAATAAAAATATATGGAAAATTAAAAAAGCAGGAAAAAAGCCCACTGAACAGCGGCTTTTTACAACTTAAGACAGTATAAGCTCTTCCAACAGAATGATGCTTCTCATTTTACCTTTACTTCCTATGCTCAACATTGTCAGTCCAAAAACAAGTAAAAAAAAAAATTCAGCCTTCTTGGGTAGGGGCGGTCGGCCAATCCAACCAAATCTCACCTCTAAAAGTCATTGGGAGTGGCCACGACTACCCTCAAATTGCGATCTGGTGGTCGCGACCACACGCTTGAAGATTGAGGGTAATGCTTACCAGAAGATGGGGGCAAAATTTTGTCTACCACATCAAGAAATCAAGATGAGGGAGTGAAGTGAGTGTATCTGCTGCAAGTAATGTTATAATCACCCCTCCATCCCCCGAAGCCTATGAAGCGCGATTCCCCATAGCATTTTTGTATGAAGATTGATTTTTTAGTTAGGGAACCATGTCACATAGATTTCGATGGATGGGAGAGGGATGGAGAGGTGATAAATAAAATTACTCATAGCATTACTCCTTTCAAGAGCCATGTATAGTATCAGGAAAAAAAACACCAGGCCAAACCAAGTTGAATTCTTCTGTTCATTATCCATCCTCAGAGTCAGAGGGATTGATTTGTAATTATTGAGATTTAATAGACAATTAGCATAGGAGTGTAAATATCATACTAGTACAACGCCAAATTCAGAATTACAATAAATGATATAAACTACATGTATGGAATACAAAGAATCATTTGACACTGTTGGTTCTGAGGAAAGCAGCAGGTAAGACATTTCTGAGCTTCTTTCTGAAGAAAATTTGAAGAGCTGAGCCTACCAATGGCCAACTTGTCATAATGGCAATGTAAGCAAGCACCCACATAGACCACCTATTCTGCCGAGATAGCAGATGTAAGCATCTTCGAATAGGAGAAATTCCATCATGATGGTGCTCAGCATTCTTGGAGTTGGAGGTTTCTGCAATGTCCGGCAAAGCATCATCTTCCTTTGCTCCTGTCAGGTGCCCATCTTGTTTTACATCGGAAACTATTTTGTTATCTTTTTCATCATGAATCTTCTGCAGTTCAGGTAATTCCTCGACCACATCATCTCCATTTTGTTCATTGCACATTGCAGAAACCATTCCATCTGCAACATTTACAAATGGACCCTGATCAATTGCAGAGTCCGATGAAAAATGGGGCCCAGAATTCTGCATCTGCAAGTACATCAACATAAAGAGTGCTAATTAGCAGAAACCACCAGTAACTCGCGTCGAGTGGAAGGAGGAGAAGAATTTATTTTAAAAAATCCGAGAAGATTACGAGCCTTAATACAAATTCTATTAGTTATGCAAGTAAATTACGAATAACCAATATAATGTTTACCTTCTTTTGTACATGCATATACGGGCTAGAGTGTAGAACATCAAGAAATTCCTCAACTGCCCTTACCCACCTGCAAAAGAGAAAATTAACAACCCATTTTGGAATGAATGGCTGAAAAATCTACACATCTATGGCTACCTAGAGAATGACATATTGGTAAAAGCCACTGAAACTTTAATGCAGCAATAATCACATAAAAAATTAGTTATTTAAGCATTTGACTGCAATCACATTACAAGGGCCCTTAGATTCTGCCTGATATGCAACAAATGCAAACCCTACCAATCATGGCAAAACAGAAGGTTTTCCTACAAGCTAAAAGCAATGAAATTTAACAGAGGTTTTCTGTTGGCAACCCCCATAAGCATCTAAGCAGTTGAGGATGATATTGTCATCCTATGCCTATGAATTTCATTGGATCCAGAAATGATACACTGGAAGAATCTTTTGGCACTTCCAATATCAATAGGTTGATTGTTTCGCTTCTTTATCTTTCAAAAGGAAAGGAAAACAAAAATCCCTGAGAGCCATTTCCTATATCTGAAAGAGAGTACTTGGGCTCTCCCAATAACTAAAATGTGTATCATGCCTGAATCTAAATGGGATTCACGGTGGTGGAGGAACAGGATCATTCTAAGGTGAGTACAGCAAGTCTTTTAAATCAAGAGAATGATCGGTTCAAGATGCTGTGGACTAATAAAATCTTCATGCACACCACTGCACCTAGTGAGGCAACCTGTTCGACATCAGGCCCAATCCCTCAACTTAATTAGCAATCCGTGCTTATGAGGCTTATGAAAGCTTCAGCTCCACAAAATTATCATGCACACTACTAATATACAATTGAAAATCAACTTAATGTCCTGGTAAATTATATTAAGCATCAAAGAAGTAGGTGTGGCATCTACGGAAAACATTAGAATGTTAATCCAGATTATATCAAAGAATAAATTACCACAGGCCAGATGCAGTTATTCCTTCAAAGAATGCCAAATGTCCTCCATGCTTTATTGTAGCCAACACAACATTTTTATTCGCCCTATTAAAAACAAGGATATTAGAAAAGGGCCATAGAATGGCATTACAAGAAAGCATTCATAGATACAATAAGAGCAGCTTCACCTGCATTCGTCCCAAGGAATGGCTTCCTTTGTACAGACTGGATCATCCAAAGCACTGATACATAGTAGTGGTATTGACACATTTCCCACATAACTAGTACTAGTACAGTGCCTGTAGTATGTATCCACAGTCTGAGAAAGCACAATGATTCTTTAGGTCAAAAAAGAACGCAAGCAAGAAATGATAGATGATATGTCAGGCTTAATACCTCAAATTTTCCAACGAGGCAGGTGGCATGGTTGTCAAAATCTCGAATAGAACGTGACTTTGATGCACAAGAGGATTACAAACAAAGAGCATTAGTTGAAACAGGACAAATAGCAACATAAGCAAGACGACAACAGTAGACATCAAGTATACACTTTCCCAGATTGGATAAGTATTATGCTTATGACATTGAAAATACAACAGCAGGAGTTTTGAAACATAGATCTGAATTGAAGCTACAGAAACCAGACAGTTACATATTTCCAGAATGTTTCAATTTCAAACTTTGACTTGGAGTAAAGCATAAATTTTATTCAGAAATTTCACCAAGGATACAGAAATTACATTTTCAACCAACGCAAGGGGTTAGTTTGTCTACTACATAAGATGTGAATTTCTGATTATGTGAAACAGTAAAAGAGGGTGAAAAATGTAACTACAAACCCACTTGAGACTATCCTAATTACCGTCACCAAGGTAGGCAAATATACAGTGATGGATTGATGTTTCTTGTTTGATTTTGATCAGTTTCACCTAAAAATTCTAAGGGAAACAATAGAAAATTTTTAAATATAAAAACTTCAAAGAAGCGAACTCAAATTTTTTTCCAAAGTGCAATTGCACAAACTTTTGTAACTTTTTTTCCTAGTATAGATAATTCATGCATGATCACAGCAGCACGAAAATAGCCTAGGGGCTTTCCTATTATGAGCAATGATTATTGTCCATTCCAAGAGTATCTTAAAACATCTATGTCAACTGAAGAAAGTGTCCATATTTATCAGTCTTAGATGTCACCCTTTAGAATTAACTCGCAGCTGAACCATCAGTAAGCCCAATTGGTGTAACACAAGAATCTACCTATAAAATTTAACTATTTAGAAGAAAAAAAAAATTAAAAAAAAAAAAAGAAAAGAAAAGAAAAGGAATAAAAAAGGTGGGAGCTGGATTGACTAGGTCTAATAACTTTTTTTATGCATAGTATGCATGCCTAGTTTCACCATGGACCTAGATTGTGAAATATTTATGGAACTTTGATAGTAAAATCATTCCAGTGTTCGTAATGCCCGTAAGGAACAGTATGAGATAAGTAAATTCATTCCAACAGCATCAGAAGTATAGCATCAACTACTAAAATTGGTTCATTAATTTATTATGTTCACAACTATGTCGATGCAGTCTGATGCACAAGCAAGATAATTTTTATCAGAAAGAGACAAAGTCTACCGTTTTTATGCCTTCCCAGTTAGCAAGGCGAGAATAGCGATGCTGGTGTCTGCACAGAATATTTAGAATTGCTCATATGATATCCAGAGGCCAAAAATAGAGGGATGCCATTTTTAGTGACACCAAAACTTTTAGATATTCACAAAAACATAAACACACACACAGAGACATTTATAAGTATATTAAAGTTTTACCATCCCCATACAATTAATTAGATATTTTTTCCCAAACACACAAAAGTAGTTGTGGCACACATATACATTTGCATAAACCCTTGAACCACAATAGTAAGCGCTCTGTCATAGAACTTTTTGCACTAGCCTGCGACTTATAAATCTGTCACCAAGCTAGAGGGAAAAGTACATAGCATCTGGTTAGTTAATAAAGAATAAATGCCAAAATCAAATAATACAATTTCAATTTCTTAGTCAAACAAATGAGCCGAAAAACTTACTGTAGCTAATGAATATTTGACAAAATGATATATGAGTAGTTTAAACCTATCAAAAAAAATATTTGACAAAATGATAGACCTAAAAAAAGGAGAACAGATAACAAGAAAAGCTATCCCTAATAACTAATTTTTCTTCTTTGCTCTTTATTGCTTAGGATACATAATTTACCACATGAAGTGGCAAGTTTTTTTCAAGTCCACAGAATGTTAAATCACCAATGGTCCTAAAAGTTTAAAATTATAGGAAATAGCGAATTTAATCATTTAATTAATATTTTAACAACCCCCTCACGTGTGAGTCCAGAATCTCCCTCAATAAGTAGTTCCCAACACTTGGAATATTTAAATTAAATGAGAGCTATAATATGAAGTTAGGGTTCGAACTTAAGATATCTACTTATCATTGTTAAATCATCATTTGACCCAGAAGTTTAAGCTCATAAGAAATTGTGAATTTAATTATTTCATTAATATTCTAACACAGAATTTACACATTTGAGTGAAGCTGTTTCAATCCATGTATCTGACTTGGTGAAACAATGGCATTAACTTTATGGGAAAATATTACATTATACACTGCTTATCCAAAAGTCAAAGGTTTCATAGCTAAGGAAACTCAAACATAAAGTTTTAATAACTCACCTCTAAACTAATCGCATAGGCCACTATTTGCAGTATTGCTGCTTTAATACTATTCCTGATAGCTTTTAGGTAAGTCAATTTTCACTCTCGTTTGAGGAGTGTGAGGTCCTTTAGGTGGTCAAAAGTATGAACAGTAATAAGGTTCTAGGTCTTGATGGTTTTATTATGGCTTTCTTCCAAGTTTGTTGGGGTGTGATCAAAGAAGATATTATGGGGGTGTTCCAGGAGTTTCATGCTAGAAGAAAGTTTGAAAAAAAGTCTTAATGCCTCTTTCATTACTCTCATTCCAAAGAAATCCAGGGCTATAAATGTTAAGGATTTTTGCCCTATAAGTCTAGTGAGTGGAGTTTACAAGATCATTGCCAAAGTTCTTGCCGAAAGATTGAGTGGGATTGTGGATAAGATTATCTCAAAGCGCCAGAATGTGTTTGTCAGAGGTAGGCAAATCCTTGACTCTATTCTTATTGCCAATAAATGTCTGGATGTCGGAGGCCTAGTGTTCCATGAGTTTCATGCTAGAAGAAAGTTTGAAAAAAAAGTCTTAATGCCTCTTTCATTACTCTCATTCCAAAGAAATCCGGGGCCATAAATGTTAAGGATTGTTGCCCTATAAGTATAGTGAGTGGAGTTTACAAGATCATTGCCAAAGTCCTTGCCGATAGATTGAGTGGGATTGTGGATAAGCTTATCTCAAAGCGTCAAAATGTGTTTGTCGGAGGTAGGCAAATCCTTGACTCTATTCTTATTGCCAATAAATGTCTGGATAGTAGATTTAGATCTAGTGAGCCTAGGGTTCTTTGCAAGCTGAGAAGGCCTATAATCATGTCAATTGAGAGTTCTTATTATATTGGTTGAGGAGGTACAGTTTTGGGGAGAAATGGCTTTCTTGGATAGCGCATTGTATTTCTTTGGTATGCTTTTCTGTTTTGCTGAATGGTAATCCATCTGGATTCTTCAATAGCTCCCGTGAATTGAGACCCGAGGGGGGGCTTCTTTCAGGCTTTTTAGTGGATCAATGAGCTTAACATTTCCCATCTTTTGTTTGCGAATGACACTTCAATTTTTTGTGGGGTAGATCCTATAAGTGCTATATTAGACTATAAAGTTGTTTCTAGTTTGAAAGTTTATATGGCTAAGTCAGAACTAGTTCATGTGGGGAATTAATGTCACTACTGTTGATGGTTTGGTTTGTATTATGGGCTACGAGGTGTCTTCTTTGCCTTTTAAAGACCTTGGTCTTCCATTGGTAGAATCGTTTAAGGCCAAATCTATTTAAAGATGGTGTTATTGAGAAATTTGAGCGGCAGTTGGCTAGTTCGAAGAAGTTGTACTTGTCTAAGGGTGGTAGGATTACCTTGAACAAGATCACCCTTTCCAATTTGCCTACGTATTTTATGTCTCTTTTCCCCCTATCTCTTGGTGTTTCCAATCGCATAGAGAAGTTACAACAGGATTTCTTATGGGGTGGACTAGGTGATGAGTTCATATATTACCTAGTAAGTTGGTCCAAGGTTTATTCTCCAATTTCTGAGGGAGGGTTTGGGGAAACTTGCTTTTGTTCAATCATGCTCTTTTGGGAAAGTGGTTATGACGCTATATGCATGAGAAAGAGGCCTTGTGAAGAGTCGTAGTGGATTCTAAATATGGTAGCTCATGGGATGGGGGGGAGTTTGCTAGTTATACCAGATTTGATGTGGGAGACAGCTCCAAGATTAGATTTTGGCATGACATGTGGTATAGAGATTAGACCCTCAAGGAAGCTTTCCCACAGTTGTATAGTATAGCTCGCGTTAAGAATACTTTTGTGCCAGATCGTTTGGAGCTATCTAGTGGGTCTCATTAGTGGAAAGTAAGCTTTATTAGGGCAAATCAATTATGACCACAACAATCTTCGTGGAAATATGCTATAATTTAATTTGTGAGTCCGTGTCTAACTATATAAAGAATAAATATAGATCAAAATGTACAAATTCGTAAAAGCAATGCTATAGGTACAGAGACTTTTCTGAAACTTATTGTTAAATGACAGCCTAGGTTGCAGTGCCCCATCAGCCATTTTTTTAATTGTTATACTCTTTGTAAATTTAACATTTTCCACTTCATAAATGTTAATCAAGAAATAAGAACTAAATCATAATTAAGGAGAGATTACACAATATTTAACACATGTGATGCGAAGATTTGTATGCCAATGAAGATGAAACATTTTTTACGAAAAAATAAAAAAATTAAGAATATAATGCATGATCCCCGAAACTTGTATCATAACCCAATTCATAGCAGACAAGTACAATTAGTTACCCTCAAGGTTGTTGACACACAGACACTTCACATAAATGTGCTTCTCCATCAACTTCATCTTTGTCAAAGCTCATTTCTAACAATGCTTGTGTATAGTGCACTCTACAGCAACCATTTCACATAGTTGTTCAATATGTTCCAACATTTGCAGTTTCCTCGTGGTCAATAAATCACAGAAATTTCTGTTACTTCACCTTTAAGCCGATATTTTCCATAATTAAGGATCTTAGAATGCAAGAACAAGAGGTTCATGATTTGCTTGCAAGAACAAGAGGTTGATGCCTTGCTTATCTTAATTTATATTAATCTAAGTGTATGAGTTCTCTTGCCCAATTCCTTTGCTTCAAATAGCATTTACATCAGGCAACATATATTTGAAATTGTTAATTCTAAGATTAAGCTACCAATTAACTGAGTCTAAGACTGGTGCGTCTCACAATTTATTTTCCTCCAAGAATATATAGATTCCAGCTATCACTATGGAGACGGGAAAAGGAAGAGGGTAACATAAAGCACAATAAGGCGAGAGATTCTAGTAGGACAAAAACTAAAGGACAAGACAAAGTTTCACTCAATGGAAGAGGGGGAAAGGTTAAATCATCATAGCCATTAAGTACACACTAGAGACATGAGAGATCTCTACCATAAAAATATTGGTTCCAGTTAAAATTTAAAACTATTACTTGAGTGACTCATCAACACTAACCAAAAGGTCCCAAGGAGAGCAGAGAGCTACAGCCCCAGCAATAGGAGTATTCTCTCCGTCCTCCCCCAAATATTTTACCTGCAAACAAGGGCAGACAAGAATATAAAACAGCTAACCTTTAAAGTATAATGTCAAATATATAATAAAATTAGGCTATAAAGTATAAACTAATAGTTCCTAGAGTATATATTTTACAAGAGAGAGTGAGACATTGATGATAGGACACAAGTTTTCCTCCAATAAACCCTCTAACTCAATCTATTAAATTGTTATCTGTCCAATTCTCATATGCATTGTTGAAATGTATGTGAGAATCACAAGCTCTAAGAACAAATGTCATATGATCTGTTAATCGTATTAAAAATGCATGTAATAATCATGCGTCCTAAGGACAAATGTCAATTTAATCGACTGAGTTGGAGGAATTTTCTCCACCCTAGTTTGGAAGGAGATGTCCTTTATGATGCAACATGTTGTACATTACAAACCAATACAAGCAACTTTTAAGCATACACCACTGCATAAAGAAATGAACAGTTCATCATGAAGAGGAACAATGGCAAGTAAACAAACCCCAATTGTTAGATAAGACAAAAAGCAATTCACGTCCATTTTATACTGACCAATTCAATTAGCAATAAGCCTAAATGACCAATCAAGAATGACATACAATCTTCATCTATCTGATATAGTAAAAGAAGGAAACGACAACTCTCAATGTACAAGTACTGTGAAAATAAGTTTGCTCCTTTAAAGACTTAGGAAGGCCATAGGTGCTCAACGTCCATCCAACTGAACAATCTAAAACATAAGAAAGGGCCCAAAAGGAATGATGAAGCAATGGGTGTATAACTTGGTAGAAGAGTAAAGTAGGATTTTTTTTTTTATATATATAGGTAGTTGGCCCCAAGGGGAAAGAGAATGAGAGATTCAAACTAGTGACTTTCTTCTGGTTTGCGGAAGAAAGTTACTACATTATCACATCCAAAGAAGATTAATAAAATTGACAACATCACCTTTCCACAACCTAGATCAAACTGTTCCAAGATGTTACAATTAATAATCTCTACAGAAAATTGTAGGTTCTATACAGAAAGCAAAGAGAAAAGGTGCTGAATGGGACATTCAAAGTGAAGATTCAAGTTGAGCCTAGAAAAATTAAAGGACATTCAAGTAACATACCAGAATATTGGCACCGATACTAGTTCCAACAGCAAATAAAGGAGCCATAGGGTATTCTCTATGGAGATAATTAACAACTACACGTATATCCTCCGTCCATCCAGCATTATAAAAACAATCGGACTGCAAAAATTTTGATAGAAAAAGCAAATAAGGTTAATAAGTATAAACATAATGAGAGCTTTTAAAGACGCATATACAAAAAATAATCAGGTTCCCAAAGGAAGGCTGACAGCAGCCTGCATAATATCTCACAAGCTGAGAGCAATCAACTTTCCATTGATGTATAACCAAATCAAGGATACAGTAAAATGCATATTCGAAGAATGTTCTAAGCTGTTTCCTTCTTTCAAGATTGCACAAACCGTAAATGTGCTAGATTTATTAGAAAGCAACACTCAAGCATAAATATATGTATATGAATGATATTATAAATTCAAAAAGCCACAAACATATAGCCACACCAATGAGGCAAGATTTTTGGGACTTTCCACATGCCTTGTGTTTGTGTCAAAATCCAAACCCCTGTTGGTGACCCTAAATCATAGCACTAAATAGATTCTAATTTGACTTTTTCTTTTTGTGACAAACATGCTTTTATGCCATCAAAATATGACCTAGATCACAAATTTTTAACATAGAGATTTGGTAAGATCAAATGGCACTGGTTTAATACTTCCCAAAAACCATATCATGATGCTGTGTTTTACCCGATCAGTTCCACTCAACGCATTTTTTACTGTTAACTTTTCTGATATCTGCAAGTTATAAAACTATTTAGTTTGTTGAGGCTGCATTTACATCCAGTTAATATTAAAAACCTTTAATTGTAGTTTACATATCCTTAGAGGAATAAATCCATAACCTATAATGAAGCCATCAAAGCGTAGGGCTGGCAAAACAGATACCTGACATGACATGTTTACGACCCGTTTATCCTATGCATGTATTTTTATAATAAGGTTCTTCTAAGCATCATAAAGAATAGTTACATGCATAGGATAAATGGGTACCTATTCGTTTTGCCAGCCCTAATCAAAGGTCAGGACCATCACGATAACCTTGGTAAAGGATCAGCTAAAAGAAATTGTACAAGAATCTTTTTTTTTCTTTAATGTGATTGGTCTTGAAGGATGCCAACTTTTCTAGTGACTCATTTACATGAGAAAATTGAATAGCAACGATACTTTACATCTAATCAAGGAATTCAATTACTTTTTACCATTTTAGCATGCACTAACTTATTACTACTTTTGGCTATCATAGAAAACAGAATCCCCACTCAAGGAGCTATACACCAGAACTCAAGAGTATGGAATTGGAGTTCTAAGCAAGGACAAAGAAAGTGAGCACATTATCAGAAACAACAGAGTCAAGATTTTAGACTTATAAACAAGTAGAAAATTGTTATAGCAATTCGCTGTATAGATTCAGACTAACAATCCTATATAGAGTACAAAGAGTGTATAAAAACTCTCAGCTACGAAGAGAAAAGAAAGAAAGAAAAACTCACAGTAATTGAAACACCACCCAATCCTCTGTGGTTGCTAATAACAACATTCCAGCCATGTTTTGCCGTACTGAAGGCAAGATGCTTTATGTACTGCACTAGGTATAGGAAAACAAGGTTAAACAGTACTGTTCATTCCACATATAGACGAATGAACAATATGTATGCATGTGTTTGTGTGTGTTTTAATCAGCATAAGTACAGGAAAAAAGTAGATTTAACACACTAATTGTTGACGAGCAGAAGAGCATTTAAGTCCCTTCTTCATGTTCACCTTTCATTTTGGTTCCAAGATTTGTTTGGATGCATTTGATGCTAGATGAGCAACGAACTTGAGACTGGTAGATTCTTAGAGACTGGATTTTATTTTTTTTATTCATCTTTTCCTTGTTATTCTCTAATGATGAGCAGTTTGGTTCATTACAAGTATGATGGAACAGATATAGCGTGAAAACTCAAAACTAATTTTGGCTTTACATAACAGTCTCTGGCCAGTGTCTATTTCAAAGTAATTAAACTTCCATGACCAAATTACACCAGGAATATCTACACCTAAAGATCAGGGTATCAAACCCCATCTCTAGTTACATCAACAAACATGTAATTTATCTTTTTCCATTCCACATTGCCCACTTTTTGCCTAACATGAAGTTTCTTTTTACTAAGAAAAACTCATTAGTGAAAGGAAAAAGCCCAAGGACATGAAAAGTACACAAGCACTACACCTAAAAGATACATTATAAAGTTCAAAAGACCAAGAAATTCTAAAAGGAAGTGGAAGGGATACCACCTAAAGAAGTCATCCATTGATACGAAGTTCTCAAAAACAACTTAATTGAAACTCAGCTAAGTCCAACCCTTTTAAAAGTCTGCCTATTCCTCAGTCTCCAGGTTGTCCACATTAAAACACAAAGGAACCATGTTCCAAATGTAACTACCCCTATGGTGACCATCCTGTCCTTGTCAGCATAAGCAACTCAACTAAGTCTTTGGCATCACCCATTTTACTCCAGAAAGAGAGAAAGATATGACCAAATTCTCTTGTCGCTGAACAGTGAAGTAGAAAATGTCATTTGACTCACCACTAATCTAAACAGATAAAACCAGTTATAAGCATAGTTTATTGGAGAATATGATTTTAGGATGATATTGCCCTCATTACCCTTAAACTCTTCCTTAATGCTCCAATTTTGAGCCCCAAAGCTTGCAAAACTGAGCCATACTTGCTGGAAATTGCAGAAAATCATATCTGCAACTTTCCTTGTTCCATAAACAGTAACAAGCTCAATGCATTCCTATATCACACCCATTCTATGCAAGTATTTTTTGAGTCTCTTCACTAACTGAACCACTGAGCCACTGAGCCAAAATTTACAGTGAGGTTCTGAGATCCATCAACCAATATTATCAACCACGGCAGGAATATCAAGCTTCCATAAGAATCACTTCATTGGTTTCTGATGCAATTGTCCATCTATTGTAATTTCTAGGGAAAATTACAGTTTACCCCCCTAAAGTTGACAGCGTTTTTCAATTCGAACATCAAAGTTTTAATTTTTGCAATCTACCCCCACAAAGTTCCAATTTTTTTCAATTCAACCAATATCATCCCAAAATTCCCATATTGCCCCTGATTTTTTTTTTTTTAATTTTTTATGAAAATAAAAATAAATTTGGGGGTGCAAAAATGACCAAATGACCAAAGGAGTGGCTACGGCCACCCCGAATTTTTTTTTTTTTAATTTTTTTATAAAAATAAAAATTAGGGGCAATAAGGGAAGTTTTGGATAAAATTGGTCAAATTGCAAAAATTTGGAACTTTGGGGGGGTGGATTACAAAAATTGAAACTTTGGTGTTCGAATTGAAAAACGCTGTCAACTTTGAGGGGGTAAACTGTAATTTTCCCTAATTTCTAATTTAAGTGGATTAGGTAATTCCATGCCAAATCAAACAAATTAATATGAATATCCCTATGCTACAAAGAGTATCATTGGTGAATCACTTGGGAGACATAATTACAAACAAGAGTGAAAAAAAAAAAAAATTCAATAAATAGAGAACTTACTGCTGAAGCAGAATCACTTGTTAATCCAGGAACCACTACCATGATAGGAGTTGTGTCATTTTTAGAAATGAAACTATTCATGTGTAAAGCACCACCTGAAACTGTAAAATAATTCAATTCATGATTCAGAAAACTAAAAAGGTTTACTATATCATCAACATAAGCCTTGTGTATTACACTCCACACAAGATCACAATGTAAAAAATAAAATAAAAAAGAGAAAGAAAGAAAGAAATAAAAAAATATAAAGTTAGTGCATACAATTAGCTATCTAAGTAAACAAGAATGTACAACCAGTTAATGACAGTAAATACAGATAAGAAAATATAATATAACCAAGCATTTATCCCATAAGTCCACAAAAGATCTTTAATGGTTCTTTTTACAAACTTTATGTTAATAAATCCATAGATCTAGAAATTCATTTGGGACAATTGAACCCTATGAGAAAAAAGAACAAATGGATCTTGTAGGATTCCCAAGAACCATTATATGCATATGGCCTTTTTTCCCTCGGTGCTCATTTTGTATGGGCTTTTAGTTTAATGTTTCTACTCAGCGAACATGGTTATTGGCAAGAACTTATTGAATCTATCGTTTGGGCTCATAATATTCAACAACAAAAGGTAAGTGTAAAAGTTGAAGAGAGGAAGAACTATAAAACAAAGAGCTCAATAATTGCAGCATAAAGTTCAAAGTTGACATTTATGTATGTAAACATTGGCTATGGATTGAATAGTACTAAGATGTAGATAAAATAGCACTATAATATAATTCCCTCTATGCATCATCATGCAGATTCATTTTTCATAGCATATGTCATGAAACTACTTACGCATTTAAATTATCTAAAATCAGTACAGATCTCGCCCCAACAACACCTCCGCACCCCCCATCCCCCACCCCCCTAATCATTGCCCAGGACATAAAAAGCTACATCAATCAAACAAAGGACTAGAAATACCTCCTCGTATCAGGTAACATTGTCAACAGATACCAAAAGGCATACATGAATAAGAGAACCATGAAATGCAAAATCTTCATAGAATAGACATCATTGTTTGGAGCAATGAGATAATATGAAACTATAAAAAAGCTTTCCTGCTTATTTGTCAAAAAAAAATTTAAAAAAACAAAAAAGCTTTCCTGCTTGAGACATTTTACATCATAACAAGTACCAAAGTTACTATCCATGCATGCACGTGTAATCAAGTTGCATGTTTTATATTTACCATCACAACTCATGAGCCAATCCAAGGCAATGGTTCCACCATCAGAAGCATGAAATAGTTGTCTGTGAGAAAAAGAAAAAGAGCAATATTAGTTAGATAAAACCATGGATCAAAATTGAAGACACTGATTGTGATATTACAGAGAAACCCTGAAGATTTTTAAACGAAAGGAACCTTTCCTCCCTTCCCCCAAAGCCAACTAAGAAAGGGAAGAGAATGCAAGGGGGTTACACAAAAGAAAACATACCAAAAATTGGTGCATGTAATAATAGCATTGCATCTTTCTACTATAGATCCAACAAATAACTTGCAATTGGAATAAATTAGCAATCTAAACAAACAAACATGCAATAATTCATTATAGAAGTAGATCAAGGAAGCAACAGGGCTCCCATTCTACTGATGTGAAAAATCAACAATATAGTGTGGTATGCAAGCGTACTCTCTCAAGATGGGCTACAGCAGAATTTCAGGAACAATAGAAACAACATATGAGAGATTTCTCATCTATCAGTGATAGTAAGTTTAATACCTGATGGGCCAATTGATTTGTCTCTCTTATTGTGTACTAGCTTATCTTCAGCTATCAGTCAAAATTTAGAGGCACCTCATAGAGACTTAGAGAAACGTAATAGATGCAAAAAGGTTATTCTTTTCAGCCAATTGTGGAAGTTAAAGAGGAAATAGTTCTGCTCAATGACCTTTGGGATATGCCATTACTGGTTATACTACAATAATTCAAGGAGGATTTTTAAAAACAGTGTCAAGCCTTGGAGCTTATATATTGAAAATTAGACGGCTTATAAGCCCTTCAGGATGACCACACAACGCAAATTGGCATAAATCAACACTTCATCTAAGAAAAACTACAATGTTGGAAGAATTGTATTCCACCAATTACAATCAAATTCCATACCAAAAAAAATGACCAACACTTAATCTAAGAAACATTACGTCTAGAAGTGCAAATGGCAGACACTTGTCATTCAACTTCAAGGGGCTATCAGAAAAGGCCATCTCTATCTATCTCCAGTTCAGATAGAATCTCCCTTAAGTCTATTTTAACTTCACCTAGTATGTATTCACACTCATACCGTTTTAATTCTAAACTATCTCACCCACTGTCATGCCCAGATTTCATCATAATTTATATAAGCAAACACACAAAAAGAAATTTCAAATCTTCAATTCAAGAAATGCCTCAAACAGATTAGGGAGGGAAAATTAAAAACAAAACAAAGCTATATAAGCTAAAATGACCACCTTCTGTAGCTGAATGCAGGAGGCCTCCCATGGAAATTCAGAAAAACAGTCTGTATATGCGGACTTGAGAGCCACGGCGTCGCCAAATACCTGCACAGTTTGATTCCCACCCAACAATTTTCATTAAAAAGTACCCAACATTCCGCACCAACAAGTAACCATTGCAAAAATTCATCAAACTGATTTGGTTCCCGAGAAAAACGAGGAAAAGAAAGCTCATTTTCCCTCGGTTTCTCCGCAACCAAACGAACTATTCCCCAGAGAGTTAGTTATATATTCGTACCGGCCGTGAAGAACGCGGCACTTGGAAACGACGCCGTCGTAGATATGGGAACAGGGGTGGTGAGTCAAGCTCACGGGGCTCCCATTGAACCCGGAAAACAAATCTTGGAGGAAATGAATTTCCAGGAAGGTGTAGAGGAACACAACGGCGACGATCAGCGAACCCAGCAGGTAGTGCCACAGTGGTATAAGAGCGAGCGCGTTGAACAACAGGCCGTAGGGGCTGCCGGACGACCCTCCGGAGTCCGAGCAATCCCACGACAACATGGACGGAGAATTCTTGGGTTGGAGGTGGACCGGTCCGTGGTAAGTAAGGGTGGGTGTAGAGCTGACGAGAAACACGAAGCAAGTGTGGTGTGGGCGTGAGATTTGCGAAAGATTTGGACGTCGTGAACTTTGACGTTGTCCACTTGTCTGTATCTTGGATAAATTGATTTTAATATTTGTCTATAATTTTTATTTTTAAATAATATTTTGTCTATATTTTTTTTAACAAAAAAAAATGAATAATTGTCTATATATATATATTTTGAAAGAATATTTGTCTATATTTTTCTTTTTTTCTGAAAAAATATTTGTTTGTACTTCGGAATATATTGTTGAAACACCACGTGAGAAATGCTACATCCATGTGCTTATATTTCAATGGATGTAAAATAAATAAATAAATAAATACACCTAAGCATTTCTCATATTCTAATACTATGTAAATAGTAAGACAAGGCTATTTTTACAACTTTTTGATTGTGTCCACAACATAGTAATGGTAGAAGATTAATGTATCAAGACACAAGACATGTTATTTGCCTTACTAAGGAACAACAAAATTTTACAGGGAAACTACATTTTATCTCTATGAATTATAACGCATTTTCACTTTGCCCCCATGAACTATCAACTGTGGCACTCGATCTCATGAACTATCATTTTGTACTCAAAACTCTCTTCCGTCAATCAAAGGCCCTTTCTATCAGTCAAAGACGTTAACTCATACGGTCAAAATGACAATGTATTGTAGCTTATGAGAATAAAGTGACAATGTGTTGTAGTTCATGAGGGCAAAGTGAAAAGTAAACCATCTGACAGAATGGACCTTTGACTGACGGAATGAGGGTTTTTGGCACAAAATGGTAGTTCATGGGAGTCGAATACCATAATTGATAGTTCATGGAATAAAAGTGCTAAAACATTGTAGTTCATGAGGGTAAAAAGTAGTTTTCTCAAATTTTACTGATCCCTAAAGTTTCATTAATTTGTCACATAAAGTTTGAAAGTTATCAAATCATTCATTAAGGTTTGAAGCATTATCAAATAGTTTCTTTCGTTTTCCTATTGTTAAATTTTGAACGGGATTGTGTGACATGTGATCATTAGACCATGTCACCTCATGTCTAATGAAAAGAGAACGTATAGTATGTGACATAGATCCAAATCATTCAGTCAACTAGTTTACATTAGACAAGTGTTAAGTTAGATGCACCGCATCATTCTTACTACAAGAAAGAACAAATAAACAAATTAAACCCGACTAAATACAAGAGATGGAGGGTTCTTCCCATTGAAAATAGGAACAAAAGGAGTAGGGGGAAGGAGGAGAAATGGGAATGCGATGACTCTCCTCATCCTGGAATTTTTAGATTTCTTTTTTTTTTTTTTTTTTTTTGTGGGGTGTTAAATATCTTTTCGGTCCTTGTGCTTTGCGTTTTTTTCAATTTACTCCCTGAGTTTTCCAAAGTGACAAAGAAAGGCCTTGTGCTTTCACCATTTATCTTTTTACTCCTTCCATCCATATTCAGGTAAAAAAGTTAATGAATTATGTGCGACGTGTTTAGGTTGCCATGTAAGAGCAATACAAATGCTATCACATGTCCATTCTTACCGCATCAGCATGTCACTTAAAGAGCATAGAAAAAAGAAAAAGAAAGGTGGTTGAGTTATTTATTTGAAATGAATAATCTAAATTAATTTATATTAATCTAGGGAGCTAAACAAACGAACTCAGAAAATTTTTTAAATTGACGTGGTAAGGGTTTTTAAATTAAAAAAATGCAATTCTTTCTCTCTTATCTGCCACTCACAGTCTGTCATGTTAGTTTGAAAATTTTTCTGGGTTCATTTGTTTAGCTCCCTACCACTTCCCTAATCTAAAGCAAGAGACTTTTTTTTTTTAGGTAATTAGCCCCAAGTGAAGAGAGAATGAAAGATTCAAACTAGTAACTTCTATTCCTTAGGGGTTAAGAGTAAAGTAGGACATCATTTTTTTAAAAAAAAATAATAAGTAACTCAATCTTTTGAAAGCGGAGAAAAGCGCAATCCAAGTACTACACAAAGAGTATGTAAGAGAGACACCCAACTCGAGAGAAAAAGAAAAAGACAAGTTAAAAAACTCTAGGAAATAAAAAAAGAAAAAGGCTATTGAGCCATTTAAACATAAAGAGATTTGAATATAATAGATTTTAACTTTGATCACTGAACTTTCACAATCTTTTTTTTTTTTTCTAATTAAAAGAGGGGGGAGGGGCGACCAGTGTAGATTTCCCCCCCTGGGCGTGACCATAGGGGCCCCCCCTCGCCATGGAATGTCCGGTTTGAGCCATAGCTACTGCCTAAGCGGCGAGCCCGTCACCACAGCCCCACAAAGGTGCGAGTTGGTAAAGCCCAGTGTTGAGCACGCACTACTACCGCAAGCGGGTTCGAACTCGTGCCCCTGGAGGGGGGGATTTACCCGGCTGCTTTACCATCTCGACTACCACCTTGGTGGTAACTTTCACAATCTTTTATTACACCGTGCCACATGCCTAAGATATTTCACTGAATATCGATCCTATCTATCTTCACATGCCCTGACCTCACAGATTGAGGTTTGTTTGTTTTATGTCTTTTATTTTATCATTTCAAAACAAAAACATTATCGACCAATCCAAAACACAAAGCACTTCTAAGAATACAAAAATCATAAAAATATTAATGATTTAAACGGACGATCTCAATCCTTCTATTAGGGATGAAATTTAGTATCCACATGACCAAAAAAAAAAGGCCCTTTCATGCTTACACATGGAAGCAGCCATTGACAGTACTTCTAAAAATAAAATGGCTTTGGATGCTAATTACAACAGTTCCACAAGAAAAGGAAGGAACCGAAGTAATTCAATGGTCGGACCTTCCACTTTAGGAAGTAGGGAGGTTAGAGGCCGGAGAAGGGAGCAAGGTGAGTGACAGTATTCCGCTGGCTGCCGCCGCAACCGCGCCCACCAGGAATGCCGGTAAGTTTCCACCTCCAAATAAGGCATCCCAAGGTCCACTAGCAAATGAGACCAACATCTGCAAAATATTAATGATTTCAAAACACGTACAGGTAATAAAAAAGTAAGGAAAAATTATAGTTTACTCCTTTAAAGCTGACAGCGCTTTTCAATTCTAACATCAAAGTTTTAATTTTTGCAATTCACCCTCACAAAGTTTTAATTTTTTTCAATTTGACCAATATTATCCCAAAATTCTCATATTGCCCCTGATTTTTTTTTTATTAATTTTTATGGAAAAAAAAAAAAAAACAAATTTGGAGGTACAAAAATAGTCAGATGGGCAATATAAAAAGTTTTTGATATAATTGGTCAAATTGCAAAAATTTGAAACTTTGAGGGGTGAATTGCAAAAATTTGAAACTTTGAGGGGTGAATTGCAAAAATTGAAACTTTGGTGTTCGAATTGAAAAACGCTGTTAACTTTTGGGGGGTAGATTATAATTTTCTCAAAAAGTAAATATAAAGTAAAATTAATTAAGTAAGATTGAGGAGAAATTTAACCTGGGGTAAGACGACTGCAAGATTCAAAACTCCCAATGAAAGTCCTGCAGTATTCAAACATTTTCAGTGAAATTCGATAACGGTCCAGATTTAATTTTACTACTTTTTTTTTACAGGGAAAAAAAAAATCAAATCCAACCATCAAAACATCCTCAAAATTACCTTGGCCTGCACCAGAAGTGTTGGAAAATATGGAGGCTAAAGCAAAAGGAATGCTGAAGGTCACCTGCACCAATATTAACATAAAAAAAATTACTTTAGTAAATGCAGTAGATATGCTTCGGAGAGAAAAAAGGGCGGGCAATTCCTACCGCTTGGGGTACACCCAACACTGCGAATAGAGCCAACGCGCCGGCCTTAATACCCGTCGGCGGAGAAGAGGGTACGGTTTTGCCGTGCCGGGCGGACTCCGCAAGCTTGGTGATCAACACGGTCATGCCCAAACACAAGGCCAGCAGGAAGTTAACGATGCCCCACAAGCGCTTCACGCCGCCCAGCCCACGCGCCAGGGGGTTCACACAGACGGACGTGATCCCCAACACAACCGCGTTCATCATCAGCCCCAACGCGCCGGCGCGTACACCGCGAGCGTATATTTCCCCCTGCGGGCCCTTCCCAGCTGTTCCTCCGTAAACCTCCCTCCCCATCCAATCAGTGTCGAACAGCAGGAAGGGGAACCACGCAATCCAGTTGAGACACGTCACCAGGAGCAGAATCCGCATGGGTCTCTGTAGGCCCTTTAAGGCAACAAATATTTCCCCGAAAAACGGCACCACCTGCTTTTCCTCGCCACCGGGATTTCCCAGTTCCGGTTCCAAGGAAAAGGCTGGTTCCTTCACTGCGGTGAGAGCCACGGTGGTTAGGATTAAGAGCAAGGCAATGGAGAGGAAGAAGCAGCTCTTGAGGTCTGCGCAGTAAGCGTCGCAAGCTCCGGTGAGGGTGAAGGGGAAGAGCTTGTAGAGGTTAGTGTAGGACCCGGCGGCGTAGCCCAGGACGTTGCCGACGGCCATGAAGAAGGAGAAGAGCGCGTTGCCGGTGCGCATCATTTTCTGGTCGTCGCCGGAGAGGTCGGCGAGGAGGGCCCGGCACGGGCCTTGGAGCATGTTGTTGGCGACGTCGAGGATCCAGAACCCAACGACGAAAATGGCGATGGCGCGGGTTTTCGTCGTATTGTCGGTGGAGTCGCCGAACAAGCGCCCGAGGTCGGCGGCGTAGCCGATGAGGAATACAGCGATGGCAACGAGGAATGACCCGGCGGCGATAAAGGGTCGGCGACGGCCGAAGCGGGAAGTGCTGCGGTCGCTGTAGTAGCCGACGATGGGCTGGACGAACAAGCCGGAAATGGGCCCGCAGAGCCAGATGAATGGGGCCCACGTGTGTGGAATGCCCAGAAGCTGCACGTAGGGGGTCAAGAGCGAAAGCTGTAGCGCCCACCCGAACTGCACCCCGGCGGCCATGGACGCGACGAGGACGATCTTTCCCAGAGGGCTCGCCGGCGCCGCGTCTTTGTTGGCAGTCTCAACCTCCATGGCAATGTGTACGCCTCTTTCTCTCTCTCTCTCTCTCTCTCTCTCTCTCTCTCTAATTTGAACTGAGTTTCTGTTTCTCTCAATGGGGTATGCGATGCGATCAGATCAGAGTTTGCGTTGATCTGCGCTGTGGGTGGTGGTGGTGGTGGGTGGATAGTTGCATGGGGATTTATATGCGATGTGGTTGATGAAGGGAATTGGCGTTGCCTTGTGCGAAGTGTTAATTTGCCTTATCCGTTTACAGTTTGTGTCGTCTGATAGTTTGCAACAAACCATAAATTTTACTGCGACTTCCTACGCGTGGAGGATTCTCATAAATACTGTTTTCCTTTTCTGAGAGAGCAATTGTGGTCCTGTTTTCACACAAAAATTTTATAATAATTAATGAGTTGAGTTTTACATTCTACTTATATATAGACGGTAAAGTAAACATAATCTTAGTAGTAATAATAAATCTAATCCTATTAAAAAAGAAGAAAAAAATTAAAATAAATCTAACTTTATTAATTAAGGAAAAGAAATAGAATTTTCTAATAAAATAAAATTATGGTATAAAATTGACAATTAACGAGAATTATGACAATTTTTTCTTTTATATTTTTATTGTTTGAGAATGGATAAATTCTGATCAAGCGACATTACTCCAGTATAACTTTTGATTTGAATTTTATTTTCTAAAAAATTATGAGGAATGAGTAAGATAAATTTTTTTTTTTTTTTTTCTGTATTTTTAGAAAACATTAATATCAATGTAGAATCAATAGAACACCAATCGTAGCATTATTTTTTGTTTGTTAACACTTTTTTAGTATTATTATTTTTTGTTTTAAATACAAAAATATTAACAAAAAAAAAAAATCCAAAAATATTGCCGAACTGGGTTTGTTTTCGATGGATAATGTGATGAAAGTGGGAGATGTAGAGGGAAAAAAAGTCATAGAGTAAGATTCAAGAAAGAAAGGAAAAGGAAAGGATTGATAAAGAATTGATACTCCCAACGTCTTTCCTTTTATGAGTTTTGGATAACTTGGTAAATTGCTAATATTTCTGTAGAAAAAAAAAATTGCTTTCTATTGTATTGTATTAAATAGATGAAGTAAAATCACCCATATGATATGAGACAAGGATCCTCTCCAATCCAAAATGAACTGGAGGAGATCCAGTTTATGGCTAGAATTTTTCCTTAAAGATCCTAAGGCCATCGATTTGCCACGTGGCACATTAAAAAAACAATATTATTTTATTATTTTACCTTTAAAAATAATAAAATATTAAAAAAAAGAAGGGTGGCCGGCCACCCCACCACATTTTGGGGCATGGGGGTGGTTCGACCACCCCTAAGGGCCAAATAAAAAAATAAAAAAATTTGATTTGGCCCTTGGGGGTGCCGAACCACTCAATCAAGTGGGGTGTGTTCATCACCCTTTGGCCCCTTGGCCTTTTTTAAGCGCCACTCGGTTAACATCTTTGGGTCGGCACCCTTCTTTTTTTTTAATATTTTAATATTTTATTATTTATTTATTTTTAAAGTAAAAAATAAAAATATTATTATTTTTAATGTGCCACGTGGCAGATTGATGGCCTTAAGATCTCTAAAAAGAGATCTTAGCCATGAACTGGATCCTCTCCGGTTCATTTTGGACTAGAGAGGATCCTTGTCCTATGATATGATAAGAATGCATGTGACTTTCGTTCTCTCTCTTCTTAATGAAATAATAATTCTTTAACCACGTGGCAATGTATTATTAGTTTGAATAAACTTGGTTATATATATATATATATATATAGACCTATCCAAGCTTCATAATCTTATGATCTTTCCTTGTTTGTTTGCTAAAAATAACATTCACTAAGATTAAAGAGCATTGCCGTGTTAAACTTGTTTTTCACTTTAGCGGCCCAAAACTAATTTTGTTTTTAATTCACTTTCGTAGACAAAACAGTATCGAACCGGAAAGCATGACACAACATGAGACTTTTTTTTTTTTTTTTAATTGAATAAAGGAAAAGGACTACAGGGGAGGATCTTTCCCATTTCTGATCTGGATGAAAGAGAGAATAGGCGATCCTGTGAGAATGCTTCCAAAAACAAGATGGGAAGCGGCTCATTTAACTAGAGCATGTGCCCGAAAGTTCAAGAGTTAGTGACCAAATACTACACATAGTCAAAGAACTACCCAATAATAGGGAAACACTTGGTAGAATCAATGTAGAGGAAAGAAAGCTCATGCCGTGATTTGCAAAGAAAACAAGTTATCAACAAGTATGAAATTATGTTATTCATTCATCTTCTAAATCTTAAAAAATGTTTTTCCTCGAAAGGCTACGTAACTTAAGCATCAGAACGTTTTCCGTTAAATAAAGTCATTTGTATCTGATTCTACTTATTGCATGTTGAAATACGTGTCCAATCAACTTATTCTTGAGTTGGTATTGGTTTTGTGCTTACCAACATGGTATCCAAAATTACATCAGTAATTAATTAATCTATGATAATCATGATTGATCTCTCCAGCAGTCTGGGTTTGTAGATGGCATGGTGGTCAATGCTGATGAGGGTCAGGGAGGTGAAGTTCTTTGACCTTATCCAGGTGCGAGCTTCCGCAACCCGAAGAACTGTAACAGCAATTAAAGTAAAAGGGTCAGGGACCTCATTGACTTTTGAAGCAATGAGGAGATGACCACTTGCTGTTGCATGCATGCCCCATTGCCCCCATTCGATATATTATGTGTTGTTACGTTGGAAAATGTGCTCCTCTCATTAATGCATGCAAAGATAGATATAAGTCGTCGTTATAGTTCAATCAAGCTTTGTCATTGATTTTCAACAGACAAATGCTATTGTAAGTTTGTAACCATGTCTAAATAAAGTATTCACTCTCTTCGTTCTCTTTAAATGCTTATTACTTGACGTGACGGTGAAAATTACCGATGCGCGGCATTTCTCCCTCCAATAAAGCCTTAAATATAGCATGGGCGTTGAAACCTTTTCTTTTCATTATACAACAAAATGCATGGATGGAGCTGTAACCCTTTCTCTTTTTGCTTTCATTATGGTTTGATGGCATGAGAGAGAGATGGAGGAAAAAGGGGTGGTGTCGGTCAGTTAATTTGCGGCAAAAACGAACAGAAAGAGCAACACATGGCTTGGATTATCTGCAGGAATCTGGGCGGCAAACGTTTCGTTTGCAGGGTATGATTGGAGGTACCGGAGGTGCTGCTTGCGCCTGCCACGGGCGACCGGGTCAGTTACACAACATACACTTGGACTGTTGGACAACATCAGGCAGCTATTATAGCAGCATGCATTATTTAGGGTGACAATTTGGCGTTTACTCGAGTTGAAATATGGGTATATATATATAAAATTATATAGATAAATATTAATTCCATCTTTTTAATTAGACGGGTTAAATCTTTGAACTCCAATCCGAAAATTTCATGTTGGGTTCGTATCAGATTCACATGTTGTGTCAAAAATTGTTAATACTAAATGTCGCGTGTTGGCTCAAATAGTGTCTAGACATTGCCACATATATAGGTAGGGCCGGGATGGAACCACCAGCCTTGGAGGCTGGTTCCGGCCCCTCCAAATTTCTTAAAAAAATAAAAATTTTGAAAATTTCTTCTAAAGTTTAAGTATTTTTATGAAGTTGACCTCCCAAACAATTTATTTTTTGAGTTTTGTCTCTTTACTTTCATAAAATTCAAGTTTTTCTAGTTCCACTCTTGCATAGACTATTGGGAATGCTAGATATTCTTCTAGTCTTAGGTGGATATTATTTTATAAAAAATAAATTGACACTTATTTTTCTCACTCAGTTTTTATAAAATAATATCTACCTAATTAAGACCAGTAGAACACATAAAATATTTCCCATTTCCCATAAGACTATATAGCTAGGTTAATCTTAACCCGACTTATTAACTAAAAATGGGTCAAATTTTTCAATTCTAACATGTTTGATTTTTTTTAAACATTATCAGCTCTATCCAGGCTTAGACATTTAATAAAAAGTATTATAATATTATTATCAAAGCTATCACCTTGGTCCTTTTGTATGGAAAATTGGAAGTACTGGTAATGGTGTCTGACATAACAATATTATTGAATATCCAATCATGTTTGATCCATTAAGATAATCACCCAATGGATTTTTATTCTTCAAAGCTAGTAAGTATTTTGAAGACTAGATGGAAGCAAAAAGAACATGCGGCACATGCATGGAGAAATGAGAATGGAAACAAAAACAACATGTGGCATGCACGTGGAGAATTAATGGAAACAAATGGAAGATTAGATTTGCTAATCGACTCATGTGTTAGCTAGCCTTGTGCTACTTTCATCTCTCCCATTAAGAATTAGTGTTGTTAAGAGTATTATAATGCCCCGTTTGGTAAACCCCTTATCCTCCGTTAATCAATATTATTCACTTCAATTTTTTTAAAAAAATCAACATCAAAATATTATCACTTTTTTTCACTTTTTATATCACATTATTTACTTTATATATCACATCATTTACTTTTTATTACTATTTAAATAAAAAAATCACTACAAAACAAAATTTTTTTACTTTGTCGTATCACCTTTCAACCTTTTTTATACCAAACATTCTTACTTTTTTTTTTTTTTTTTTTACTTCAATCCACTCAGCTACAATATCTAGGGACAAGGGATTTACCAAACAAAGCCGTATTATTGACACTACAGGACGTGACATTTCACGCCAGTTACATTATACTATAATGGACTGTTAGGATGGAGGTGTTTATAAATAAACATTTTAGGTCTTTTTTTTTTTTTTTCTTTGGCCCCTTGAAAAAATTTGAGTACGGTCTAGGCCCCCTAAAGTTAAATTTTTAGTTCTATCCCTGAGGACAAATATGATAAGTTTACCTTTTTAGTAACTAATGTGACTGTGTTACATAATCTACATTGTCTGTTTGTAAAGGGATATAGTAAAATTTGTAGTATCCTCAACATTTGCATTACGTATGAGTGTGACAATCCCCAACTAATCCTTAATTTTATTATTATTATTATTATTATTATTAACTAATCCAAGGGTTGGTTAGGACTACCCATTGCTCATTGCGCATATATTCTCTTGCGCTTAATTTCTTTCAAATCCCCTCCATGTTTTATATTGTTTTCCTTTTTCAAACTTCCATATTGGCCACAATGGCCAGCCATTTCTTGCCATCATCTTTTCAGTCTTTAGCTGACCAATAATTCAACTTTCCAAATTGAAGTGCTGGTGTTTTACTTAATTAGTCAAGAATATAATGAGGATGAGCAAACAAATATAAATTAAGATTGTTCCCCAAGTAGTTGTATGGATCATTGCGGAAAAGAAGATAAAAGATTTGGCCCATTTTATAGAATGATGTCAATGGCTTCTCTACCATTTTCTTGTGCCTGCATTTTATCTACCATGAGCATATCATATATATATATATATAGAGAGAGAGAGAGAGAGAGAGAGAGAGAGAGAGTTCACCATGGTTATGCAATCACATGAGATATCCTTGAAGGAAAATGGATTCAAATTTGAAAAAATAAAAAATAAATAAGCCAATAAGGACTTCAAATTCAAAAAGGTATGTTCAAACCTAAGGTTAATATAAGAAACTAAAATAGATAAATAATTTCATTTTTTAAAAACTTTTGATATATTTGGAAGGTTGAATAATATTTCAGCCTCTTTCCCTAGTTGTGCAGTATTCTTGCTCAAAGATTACTACTTCACATCTGCAGTAAATAATGGGTGCTGCATGCACACAAGAAGAAAAGAAACAGAACCATGAAATTTCAATTATTATAAAATGCTATTCTGTACACATAGAACTAACAGAGCTACAGTTCCATCTCTACAACAATAAATTGCCCTTCAACAACTCATTATCAACTTAAATTTTCACATTCAAAAAAGTGATGACTTGTATCATTCACCATCTACAAAAGTAACTCCAACGAGATCTCCCTTGCCACAAAGCACCCTATATCGAAAAATGCAATGCAGGAACCACGGATACATACAAAGGACCTCTCTTGTGGTGCATCTTGAAATGCCATAATAATTATAAACTTCGCATTGTGTCCACTCGGTCCATGACATCCAAGGCTTTGATCCGGTCGATTTCAAAGTCGATGACAGGAACAGAAAATGGCCTCCTAATAGGGAATGGATCCCTTTTAGTTTCACTTGTTGGAGACTGGCTGCTACTCTTACTGAGCCTATGGTGCTTGCTTAACCTGGTCTTTGCAGTGTCAAATTCCTGACTCTTGCTTATTCCAGGAGTCAATTTCCGCTTACTAACATCCCGAAGCATCTCTTGGTCTTCAACTGTCAACGCGGGGGATGGAGAGTTGGGAGAGTGTGTAGATAACTGTATCGTCGTCTGGTTTGGGGACCGAATTGGGGATTTAACAGGAGACCTGATTCCACCATTACCAGCCCTAGCTTGGCTGACTAGATGGTGAAGCCACACTACCAGGTCGAGAATATAATTTTCAGTTTTCTCCTTATCTGCATGGTGTAGTGTTTCAATCCGCAGTAAGTCAGTCTGGCCAGCAGGTTTTCGGTTCATCTCAGACCTAAACATACATAATCCGGAAGGCTTAGCAAAATCATGAAGGGGGGAACAAAAGATGAATGAAGAAAAAGCACCCATGTTAAGAACTCACCCTGTATTTGCCCATTCTCCAACCCACCCAAAGCCATGATGAGCTCTAAATGGACCATATCAAAAAAAAAATCATGGTTAATTATTTATTAAAAAAAAAAGAGGTTAAACGAAAACAAGTAAAAGTAATGTGAATAAAGATATAGCCACAGCACGACAAAATGGCGGAAATGGCCTTTTGTCACCCATTTTAAGATTCACAAAAGTCCCATTGGCAGCACCTAGATTATGGTTTGGAAGGGTATATCAGTTATTTTACTTGGAAATAAAATAACTTCTGTAGTACCCTTCTGTGCAAATATAAGTGATTCACATTCCCTGCTGCAATGGGATTGAGCAAATGATAAAATGGGATACCAGGTGCACTCACAACCCAAAAAAGTTGCTCTATGTAAGGGCTGACAGATTTACTTCGTTGTGTTGGTGGCAATAGGAACAAGCCACTGTAGAGTTTTCTCCATTTCAGCTTTAATTTGTGGGATGGTAAGCTGCAAGAATACCATTTGAAGGTTATGAATCAGCAGATATATACAATTAATAAATCAGCAGCTCACTTATTCTTTCTTGTTCTCCTTTGTTACTGGGCCAGAATCATTAACTTACTTTGAAATGATTTTTGCAATAGCAGCCCAATTAATAATATAACCAAAAAAAGAAAAGAAAATACTCCAATGAATCAGATGATTCCCACTTTCCAAAAATATATACAATACATACCTCTTCCTTAACCTGAAAAGACTGTAATTTTGGACGCAAAGCTGCCTTTATATAAGGCGGTAGCCCTTGATATAAAGCATCCCTCGTATTTGGAGGTACAGAACTTGATCGAGACACCTGATTACAATTTGATGTTATAATATATATATTATCAAAACACCCATATTAAAGCAAAATGAACGTAACTTACTACAGAGCATCAATTCTCATCTAACTAGTCACCAAAACATCACCTCTGGATTGAAAAGATAGATTATTGTGCTATTAAAAGAAATTCTGTTTATAATCTGGATAATTACCCCAAGGAGCCATTTATTACACACACACACACACACCAAAATCAAGCAAAATTATCAAATAATATGCCCAGTATACACTTTTCCTTCAGACATAGGCTAGTTTTTCCATAAGTGCTTGTCATGAATGAAACATCCCATTACTACCAAAGAGTACCTAAGAGTTTGATACATCCTATAACTACCCAAGAGTACCCCAAAAGTTATTATTATGAGTTCCATGGAATTCACCACAAAAAACCAACAAAAATAAAGTTAGTATGAGTTTCTTGGATCATTAAACAGGAGAGATGTTGAGAGGTGAGACACGAGAATGATTGATTCCAAAAATTGACAAGAACAGTACACACCCTCAAGCTCTCTTAGACAGTTGGTTCAACTAAGTGGGCTTTACAATACAAAAAGAACATTTCTTTGTAGTCTATAGACATTCTAGGTCTGCCAACAAAATATCATCTTACAAGTTTGTAGGGGAAATGCATTCTTTTCTCCCTTTCTTTGCCACTCATTTCAATAAGTAAATATCAGAATATGTTCTAGAGCAACAACCCAGATTCTCAGAATTACAGTAAACATGAAACAAAACATAGTAAACATAAAATATCTATCAAGATTGGGTGAATCATAAACTTACAATGGTATCGATTTGCGTAATAATAGTTGCATAATGCAATGCAAGACCAGCTGCCCCTAATTTTTTATGGTTGCTCTGAGAACCTTTTACAGGCTTGTCCTCATCTGCAAGGTCAAGAGTTAAAAACACATGAAATCCACTGAATTAATAAACCCAATTAATAGTGTGTAAATAGGCTTCTACAAATAGTGTTGTTTAAAGCAAGATAGGTCATGTCAAGAAATAAATAAAGTGAAACATAGCACCTTTATAGATGAAGATAAGCAAAAGATGTTTCAGAAGAGTTATTTAAAATAAAATAGACAGAGTATCATCCTATCAGATAGATCTGCAATCCAATTTTGAAGAAGTTTATGCTTCTTCACAAGGCTGAGAAATGATCAGATTTTGTTCCATAGAAGGTGGCAACAATCCAGCTAAGCTTCAATATTTAAAGTGACACTTTGTCACTTGCTTTCTATTGAAACACAAACTCCATTTCAGCAGCTACCCAAAGAAGCAATTTGTTTTTCCAACCAATATGGGTCTTTCTCATCCATTAACGTAAACTTGATTGTTCTGTTTGTTGACCCTGCTTGAATGCAAATATACTTTGGAGGTTTTGCAAGTTAAAGCAGGAACAAGAAATGCCAAGACTCGACCGTTCCCATTTCCAGGAGGAGACAAGGAATTACAGCAGGACAAGCCTTCATATGGCCATAATAAGAAATTTCATTAATGTTTTCAATGCATACCAGCACTACCAAAGGCTTCATGAATCTCCAAATGCAAAGAATGGACAATGTCTACAAGTTTCTCCATCACCTGTAAAATACAAGATGAAAGATTGGTGAAAGGAATAATGATAATGAGAAGTTAATGAGAAACAACTTCATAGATAAGTGACAAAGAGATTCATCATGTGACTATCACTTAAGAACCATGGAAGAACAGTCCACTGCATACTGTGTATACAGCTGCTGAATACATAGCGGTGATAGTATCAGAAAACAAATGAACTAACAAGGTTGAATCATTGATATCTTGAAACACAAAATTTTATTGTTGCACATTCTCTCCATATGCAACTAGAAAGAGCAACATAAAGCAGTACTGACTTGCTACCTCTTCCAAAATCTTGGACCAGAGTGATTTTTTCTTCAAACTTTTTACATGCTTCCTTTGACTCTTTAACTCTCCTCTTAAAATTGCAAGGCTGTCTCCTACTTATCAAAAATAAATAAATAAAACAAGATAAGTCACACATAATAAAACAAAGTTAATTGTGAATAGTGATATTTGTTATAATAACAATGAAAACAAGATTTAAAACAAAAGGTATCCTCCATAAATTTTCAGGATTTAATACAGAGCATAATTAATTAGGAACTAAAGCAGACTATATATATATATATCAATTCAAGAAGAGCTCATAGGCTAATTGGAGGCAACACCAAGCTCTGAAATAAAGATTATTAAGGATAATAAAGATCATGCCCAGGCCTGGCACTACAACGATACAAACATATTACAAAAATTTAAGAACACAAAAAAAAAAAAAAAATTAAGGTCAAAATAATGTAAATTACTCGCTATAATATTTTACTGATATCAATGTGTCATAATTAGATTTCATGCTTTTTGTTTTTGTTGATAAGTCACAAACACCCCATATTTATATTAAGAAAAAAAAAACTACTGCAAAACTCATAATATGAAAGATTATTAAGCTGGATATAGCCAAGCCTAAGAACTGCCATGACCCATTTTAGATAATTAACAGGACTAGAAATTCGAACATGTTAATAAAATTTCTAACCTTTTATGCTTTAGAGTCTGTTTGGCCTGCCAATGGTCAAGAGTACTTTTTTAAACAAAATCACAAAAATTGTCCC
>NC_081546.1:5063568-5125467 GCF_901000735.1 Corylus avellana | reverse complement strand
ATTGATTGGTTATTGTAGTATCAAAAGAAGGTATCACAATCTATTAACAAAATCAACTTCTCATATTGTCTCCATCTCCCCCACCCCCCCACCAAATCAGGATGTACATTTATTTCAATTCAGAGCACTCATTGACGTAACAAAATAATTAATGTTTCATCATCCAGTCCCACAAGCACTAGAAAATGAAGAATACAAATTATTCATTGTTGTACAAATAAATTCACCAAAAAAGGGAAAAAAAATTATCCTATTCTTTCCATTTTGGTTCAAGCTGTGAGACAAAGGGTCTATTATGACTAAATTATTAATTTACACCACTGCAACTCAGTGCAGCTGCTGCTATGCAATAGTAATGTGAAAATACTCACAGCTGTATACTGAACCAAAATCATTAATTGCTGCATCACAGTCTCTGCTTCTTCCTTCAATTGCCTCTGGGGGTTAAGTTCTGAACCCAACCTAAAATATCAGAAAGATAACACAGACAAAACATGAGAACCTCGTTTGAGAGGTTAAAAGAACACAGACAAGGTCCCATACACAAGTTCTATTATGATTACTTTTCAAAATAGCGATCCAAGTTGTGCCATTGAGGATCTTTGCAACGATTTCCAAAACGCACCACTTCTCCTGAGAAAATTTTCAATTCTTCTCTGCCAGAGTTGCAGAACAAAATGATTAATTTTCTCAACCATGTAACAATCATAAGAAGAATTAACCAGTCCAAAGCCAATAACAAAAACATTATAAAAATAATATAACTATCTACGCCTATACACCTCTTGTCGGTTGCAGCAATTCTTAGAAGTTCATCCATATCTCTTGAAATTAAATTTTGCACCCCTTCCGATGGAAGTACCACATCTTTTAAATGTTTGATGTTCTCTTTGGAAAGGGATTGCATTAGACTGGCACCCTTAACAATTGTGTTCGCAACTTCAAATGCCAAAATTGAAATTTTATTCCCTTTTGTTGTCACCCCTGAGGTAAAACCACCACTAGGGTTCAAATTGGTCATGCTACTACCAAGCGTGTCCAAAACTTCCACTGCCTTCCCAAGCCCCGCAGTACCAGCTCTGCCCAGAAGTAAGCTCACCTCAGAAACCTATAACACACACAAAAAAAAAAAAAAAAAAAAGAGATTACTATTCCTATTCAACACCATAGCGATAATATTTACACATTAACACAAAATTTGTTTAATTACTGACAAATGCGGAAACCACCATCTAAACTTCAACAATCATGGGAAATATTGAAAAATTCTCTTGGCAACTTACAAACATAAGGCCAACAAGCACTTAAGTTCGCAAGTACAGAGTAAAAATAACTATTGAAGCAATGATAGTAAAAATATCACAAGCACTTAGGTTCGCAACTTACAAACATAATGCCTCACATTGAAGAAATGACAGTTTCTGGCAGGGAGGGGGGGGAGAGGCAAGATACAAGATAATTCCCAGAAAAAACAAAAAAAAATTTAACAATGAAGCATATTTACCTCACAAAGAACCTCCAAAAATCTAGAAACAACCAATCAAGTGAAGTAGCTAAAACTTAACAAGACGGTTGGTTTGCAGGATCTAACTTTCCTCATGACATTCACATTACTGGGAAGGTGATGCATGGGAATCCAAATTCTCAGGAATATGACTATTCGCAAGTTTGGGAATGATTAGGAATATGATAGGATTCTAGAGAATGTGAGATTCGCGTGTTCGGTTTACTCCTAGGCATCATGCAGGAATAATTTATTCTTCCTAAAATATCTTTATGTTTCTCTTCAAGTGCATAAGGTTGTTTGATACAAAATATCTTTATGTACCACTTTGCTACTATGGCCAGTAACATAAATATATAATCACATGTCAGAAACACACAAAAGCTCTAATAGCCTCCTTCAAATCTTAAAATTTCTCCAATTATCCTCAATTCCCTACAGCCCAGGTCAATTCCAGACCCATCACAAACAAAAAGGCATTTACAAAAGTCTTTATTTTTGGAAGAGATTAAATCTTTATTTTTCAACACTTATATATCTTTGAACAGTTGCTTATGTTTCTCCTTTGGTAATTAGTTATCATGATTCTTTTGTTCTCTTTGCCCCTACTAGCTAGGTGTCTCCTCTTGTATACTTCATGTGTACTTAAGGGCACCTTACGCTTTTAATGATATCTCGATTACTTATCAAAAAGAACAAAAGTCTTCCACTAAGCAAAAAGGACGTCATCCAATTTGAAAATGACGGGAAGGTGGGTATGAGGAAGAAACGAGTGTCATGAAATTTTTTTAGGCTGCTTTTGTTTCAGCAAAAAGGACATCATCCAATCTGAATGAGGGGAAGGTGGGCTTGAGGAACGTGTCGTGAAATTTTGTTAGGCTGCGTTTGCTTCGGTGTAATACGTTTTCTGGAAAATGTTTTCCCCATTTTTTGGTGTTTGGTGTGAGCGAAAAATACTAGCCAACGGAAATAATTTCCAAGTCAACAAAGAGCTGTAAGCCATTTTCTAGAGCATATCTCCCCAAACCACAATACCATCCACCCACTCCTACAAAGGAACCCACTCCAACGAGCTGTAAGCCTTGCAAAATTCTATTCCAAGTTAACCCTGCTTAAGCATGGATGGATAGGTCTCAGAGAATTTGTGAACTGACATCATTGCAACATTTTATCCTATTTCTAATGGCACCAATATCTAGTAATGAATTCCTTCCATAAGGGAAGAGTCTGTGGCTTCAAATGCTATTGAAAACAAGCATAACTGCAAAAAAAAAAAAAAGAAAAAAAAAAAACCGCAACTAGTAACCCTACCATAGCATATTTTGTTCAACCTAAAGAAGAATTATTGATTCCAACCAAAAAATATAAGCAAAAACATGCATAGAACATATCAAGGTAAGACTTACCTTTGCAACTGCCTGCTTGGACTTGGTTGATCTAGATTTGTGTGATAAAACCCTATTCAAGCGAGGAATCCCGTCATTGAGATCATCCGGAGCAAGACCATATGGAACTACATTTGGCTCCGGAAACGAAAAGTGCTCTCTTAACTGCTTATCCATGTTTTCGCCAACCGGAGACGGGGTCAAATGGCTACTTATTTTCACGGGCAATGCATGAGACTCGAAAACCACTCCAGACCCATTATTAGAATGGCCATTAGCATGTTGAAAGCTTCCAACGGGAGCATTATCAACAATCCCACGATCCACGGCGGATCTCCCCGACCTCGAGCAAATCCCACCCATGGTATTGATCACCACAAACTATGCCTCACCTTTTATTTCATTCACAAATTCCATACAATAGCCAAGAATTTGGACTATTTACAAGAACTAACACCAACCCTCGTAATCAGCAATTCAACTATACCAATTTGTACATAACCAGAGCAAAATCAGAAGCTCCTCCAATCTCCACAGCTAGGAATTCAACCAAACCAGTTTGAAACTACAAATGAAACTCCTACTTCCGCAAACATCCACAGTACCAATTCTGACCACTACTGAGTGTTCCAGCCCATCAACTCCCAGATCACCAAACTGTCAATCAAGAAAACACCCAACCCATAAATCAGAAACCGCAAGTCAAACACAAATTAAGAATCCAATTTCTCCAAAGAAAAGCATGCGACAGAATCACTAAAATTAAATCCTTTACTCAAACAAAGCAGAATTTGATCAAAACCCACAAACCATTATCACAAAAAGAATCAAAATTTAAGATCAATCGCAGTTACCAACAAATAGGCGGCTATGCACAAACTGACACACACACAAAACAGAAAACCAGTCAGAGAAACTCACCAGGTCACAGATAGAAAAGCGGGTGGATGAGTTGAACTTGGATCTGCTAGAAAATAAATGATGATAATGACGGTGTTGGGCAAAGGGGTTGATGGGGTAGCAGATGAAGAAAGACCTTAAAACCCAAAGACAGAAAGAGAGAGAGAGAGAGAGTCAAGTCAGACTCAATCGAAACCCGCTCTTTGCATTTTTCTCTCTCTTTTTTCTTTCTTATTTTTCTCTTTGGCCTACTTGGCTTTGGCAGCCAGTATGACTAGTACGAGTTGTAGAACTGTAGAAGTCCTGCCTTCCCGAAGGACTCACTGCCTTTGCTTTGGTCAAACCCCCCTAACCCACCCGCCTCCACTTCCGTCTCTCACCACCCACCCTTTTACCATTCTCCTCGTTTTTTTTTTACCACCCTCCTTCTTGGCGCCTGTTCTCCACGCTCCTCCCTCTCCTCTCCCCGTCACAGCCGACTATTTTGGAAAACACATTATTATATCTTCCTCCATGAATAGTATTCCTCTATTTGGGGGAATGATTAGATTATTTCCAAAAATAATATGCAACTAAATAAAATAATTATTACTCCATGCAAATAATCATTTCATTTTATAGTCTATTTCGCATAGACCTGAAAATTTTTTTGATACGATCCGCAAACTCAACACAAAATTAAAAGATTATAGTTAAAAAATTTGACCCGTGAATTCGATATAAATTTACATTTAACCCGTTTAATTAAAAAGGTTGAGTTAGAGTTTGTTTATATAATATTATACTCACGTCTTGACACAATTTGAACCCGACATATGAACACGAATTGTTACACTTAACTCCGCGTGCCAATTATGTTTTCAATGAAAAATTGGAAAGTCTTTGAAGGTTTATTGTTAGTTATTAAGTTGGGTTGGGTTTATAATGATCCCCTTTTTTTTTCTATTTTTTTTTTAAGTTTGATGTGAAGTCAATCTGATTAATAGATAACACAAAATAATTGGCAATGAGTCTTCTGAAAGTGATGAAAGTTTTTGATGTCTCACCAGCTGTTTATGTGATACACAACTGTACAGCATTTTTGGTATGTCATCCATCAAATCCAATCCAATTTCAACCAATTTTCTTTTTTCTTCTTTTAGCTAGAAGTTTAAGAAAAAATAACAAAATTAAAAATTAAAAAAGTTTCCGAAGCAATAATTTTTATTTTTGTCATTATTTTATTTGGTATTTTAAAAAAAATAAAAATAAAAATTGTATTTTTATTCATAATAATGGCTAATTTTTTTTTTAAAAAAAAAATGGTCATTATTATGAAGAAAAATACAATTTTTAATTTAAAAAAAATACCAAATAAAAGAAGGACCAAAATAAATATTATTCCTTCATAAATTTTTAAAATTAAAAATTAAAAAAAAAATTCTGAAGCAAAATACAGTTTTTATTTTAAAAAAAAAAAAACCAAAATAAAAATTATTGCTTCAGAAACTTTTTTTTATTTTTAATTTTGTTATTTTTTAAACTAAAAAATAAGGTAAAAATTGGCTTGGGCAAAATAGTTGTGCTTTTAGCATTTTCCTTGATTTAATCCTTTTTTTATATTTTTGCATCAATTTGTCAAATCTGAAAAATCTACCAATTATTTGGCCAAAATGTTCAACAACAAATCTTCCCATGAATCATGCCACGGATTGAATCAAAAAATAAAAAATCTTGGAAGACCAAAATATGAATAAGTAATCAATATGAACAATTTAAGCAAGAGGGTTGATTAGAAATTGTTATTTGTTTGATTTGTTTTCCATGATTTGACCAAATGAAAGTTGCTTGCTGCTTTGAATTGTTCAAACCGTCTTGCTGATAGATATATAATTATATTATATTATATATTATATATTATATATTGGATTTACCCTAATATTACAAAGTGTAATTCACGCGCCTGGTGGGCTAATCACCACCATAGTCAAATTCAACACATTGATGACCTCCTTTTTTATTAATTAATCTAATAAATCGTAGCTCAAACGTTAATCAAAGTTTTTATTATTTATATATATATATATATATATATATATATATATATATATATATATATAAGTCTAAAAATTAGGCTCTAGTGAGCTTAGCCTCTTAAGATGATTACAAGAAGTAAAATACATTCTACCAACCCTTGTAATGTAAACGGAATTTCCAAAGCCTACAGTCAACTTCTTTAAGAAACAACGGTAATTTTTTTAGTTTAGTGATATTCCTCTTTTTCAAAGACATTGGAGATTTAATTCTATGATATGGGACTTATGAAGTTAATGATCTTTTATTACATGTTTAAGAAATAAATAAAAAACCCTTCATGTAAGAGCTTCTAAACGCGTTTTTTTTTTTTTTCAACCTACTGATCCGTTTGGTTGAGCAGTTTTAAAATGTGTAGTTTAAAAAGTAGTAATTTCAAAATGCAGTTAATGAAAACATAATTTTTAAAAATATAGTTAAACGTTTCGTAAAATTGCAATACAACATTTAAAATCGTGTGTTTTTAAAAGTGCAACCCTTGCACGCGATTTATAAACATACATTTTTTCACGTTTTCAAAACCGTCATTTTTTTTTTCACGATTTTGTTTAAAAACATACTTTTGACATGCGAAAATCGCAAGGCTAAACATATTTGTAATAGACCATCACTCGCAATGTTAATTTTCTTTCGCTAATTAGAGTGTATCACTGTATTGGCTTAATACAATGCATCTAATAACTCTTAAGTTCTATTTGTTTCAACACAAAAAAATTTCTATTGGAAACTATTTTCAATGTTTCAGCTACATAATATTAGCAACGGTAGCCAAAAAAAACAGCTGGCAACTTTTGGTAAACACTTGTGGCAGATTCCGGCAATGTAGAATGAACTGTGAGAGAGTGTAAATGTAAGAATGAGAAGCTTAAACTCGAAAAATGGTTTATAGTTTTAAAAGAGAGAGACCATTTTACATAAATTAAATACGGTTTTATTGGCCAACCAAAAATGTTTCTATTTAACCACAATTTTCAGTCTGAAAAAGTAGCATAAACATTTTACATTAAAATAAACGGAGCCTTGGTCTTTTTCTTATTTCTTTTCCTTTTTGTTATTATATATGTTACAATATGTCAGCTATATCAAAAATCAACCAGGCTAGGGTTTTCTCGCTTTCTCTCTAGTGCCGCAGCCTCAGGTAAGCCCCCTCCCCCATGGTGAGGGGAGGAGGGATGGCTGTTTGCTGCCTCCCCCCTCCCCTTGCATGCCCTTGCATTGGATGCCAGTAGTTTACTTGATGTCCCTGGCCCGGGTTGCCTCCTCCCTACCCCTCCTCCACCGCCCCTTCCTCTTTATTCCGCTTTTGTCTCTGGCGGGGCTCTCTGGTTGTTTTCTGTTCCTTTCCCTTATGTTTCTTTGCTGTTTTTTTGGTATGTTGTTCTTGTAGCTTTGCCTATGTGCCACTCAGTGTGGGTTCTAATTTTGGGGTTTCTTTCAAACTCCCCTTGTTTTGTTTTGTGTTCGCCGCCGATCTCCTCCGCCCGCTCTGCCACCCACCGTCCGCTGTTGGGTTTTTCCTTGCGCCCCTCCAGAGAAGAGCCTCAATGCCCCCTGCTGCGATGGTTTTCCGGCCAGCTGGCGATCGGCTTCGCCTCCCTCCATCCACTGTTTTGGGCCTTTTTTCGCGTCCCCGCCGCATCGAGCTTCCAGCGTTCCCTTCCGGTGTCGGTCTTCGGCGAGTGCACTCTCGGCATCCACGCTGCGTGTGCCTGTTCCCGTTTTGTTTTACTTTCCTTGTATTGTCTTTGTTCCTGTTTTTCCCTGTATGCATCTCATTCATGTTATTTGCTTGTAATAAGGCTTTGCCTCTTTGGTTCGTCCACGTTTTATTTCGATTTTCTTGCTTCTGTTTGTAATAAGGCTTTGGCCCCTCGATCTGTCTGCTTGGATGTGAACTGAACTTTGGTCCAGACCTTTGGGTCATGGATGTGATTTTTGGTCCAGACCTTTGAGTTGTGGACGCGAACTTCATCCTGGCTTTTGGGTCAAGGAGGAATTTGAGCTACCTATGCATTGGATTGTGTTTGTCTTATGTAGATCTGTTATCTCAACAGAAAACTAGTCATAAGTTAGTGGAGGTTTTAGGTGATGATTGTATCTTTGTAGCTTCGGCTATAATTTGCATTTTCAGGGCTTTATGCTCCTGCGATGTAAGAGCTTTATGCTCGTGATTATTATCAATGAAATTGAAATGTTTTTCTTTAAAAAAAAAAAAAAAAAATGTCAGCTATATCTTGTCGACATAATCACTTGCAAATTAATTACATGCATCTTGCAAAGTTGAAGGAGTCCAACAGTTAACAGTTTGGTTCCTACAACCAAACCTAGCTAATCTAATTTGTTGGTAATTGTGGGGCTACGTTGGGTGACGGTTTTGGAAACATTTTTCCATGTTTTAAAATAAAAAACATATTTCAAAACCATTTACCAACTGTCCAAATGTATCAAATTTCTTTCTTTGATATATAGTAATATATTTTCTAGAAAGGCAATGATTATTGTCGATCGTAATCAATCTAAAAAGAAGTTTGAACCAGAGAATTTCTAGGCAAGGAGAAGGCATACTACACTATCATCTATCCAAATCATACCCAAACTTCATAATTGTAAATTAGCGGATGTGTTTGGCAAAGAGTCTTGAGAAAATAACTGATTGACTTGATATAAAATAAAAATGAGTTTTTAATTTTGAGATAACTTCATTGAAGACCCTGAACTTTCATTTGATTTGACAAATCTCTTATAAACTTCAAAATCTATTAATTTAGTCCCCCTGAACTTTCAATTGCTCTCAATTTGAACCCATCTATCAAATTTAGTAGTTAGAAATATCAAAAAAGACAAAAATATTCATGATTTTTTTTTTTAAAAAAAAAAAAAAATTGGAATTAAGGGTAAAGTTGAAATTTTATAAAAAAAAAATTCATGGGTATAAACGTCATTTAAAGTTTAAAATATGACGGGGGGGTCCAAATTGATTGCAATTGAAAGTTCAAGGGACTATGAGAGATTTTAAAGTTTGGAGGAGAGTTTGTCAAATCGGATGGAAGTTCAAGAATCTTTAGTGAAGTTACCTTTTTAATTTTTTTTAATGAGAAAATAAGTGAAATAAATTGTTTGTTAATGTTAAAAAAAAAAACTATTAGGAAATCTATTCTATTTTTAGAACCATTAAGATACGAAAAATAAAAAGTAATCACAAAATACAGAGATTTTTGTGATTCACTATTAAGGATTACGTCCACAACGTTTTAGCTAGGTTTACGACCCACAACCGAGTCAAAACACTGAAACGGGCCAATTTTTTTTTTCCGGGGGCTCTGACTTTGACACTATCAGCCTAAGTCTTCATTTCATGGACTAAGCCTTAGAAAAAATCCCATTTAAAACCGTAGCGCTTCCAACATTAAATGAGGTCGGATGCAAGCCGGGTCAGATATAAACCCAGCTTCACATAACCTAACAAAAACGTGATCACTTTTTTAAGAGAAACAAAATGAAAAATCTTTGCCAAACATCCCTTGCTTGCATCCTTGTTGGTCCAGCTGTATGAACACTAGAAATTACTTCCCCATACCAAATGAGGCCAAGGAAATAGACATGAGGAGGCCTAAGTTTAGGCAATTTGACCAGCAAATATGAAAATAGAGACTTCTTCGTGTAAACAGAATCATGTGTATGAATTCATCCCCGCCGTTGAAAAGTCAACCTGAACTTATTGGTCAACTCATAAACAAAAAACTTAACGTCATGTGATTCTTTGGAGCACAAATAAAATATCTCATGGCAGCATTAATTATAGCGTTGCCTTAACTGTAAGAAAATCGGTGGTCCAAAGAAACACGTGTAGTCAATCTAAGACAACTACTAACCATCAGTGATTTTCATCCAATGGTCCATGTTCCACGTGATAAACATTGGCCGCCTACTTGCATAGGGCACTGTCAAATTACATTTTGTTCCAGAAGCATTTTTTTTTTCCAGAAGCTTAAGTGGTAAATTTGTAATAATTTAATATTTTTCTTCCCACATGAATTTAAATTCTTACTCAACAAACAAGGCTTAACTAATATGTAAATGTTTAATTAAAATAGAAAACAAGCATATATATTTTGATACCGTGTTAAATTAATAGATATATTAAGTGCGACTCTTCTTTGGCGTGAGATTTCGTCAAACCCTTTTTTATTTTTTTGGACTGTACGGCTTAATCCTTATTCTTTTTCCCTCCTTCATCCGTTCTTCTTCTTCCAAATTCACCCTACATGCATCAAATATGAAGTGAGAGCTAAAATAAAGGGACGACACATACAAGCTATGCCCGCCGTGACAATATGTGAATTGTACGTGCAGCATAACGGGTAAGAAACAGTTGGATACAGAGCCAATGAACGTGGAGAGATGGCGTGGTAGGGCTAGAAGATGCGGACGTAAAATAAATTTGAGTAATGTTAAGAGACTATTTTTTTTATTTTCTTAAAGTTGATTTGACTTTTAAAATTATAATTTGATCAAAATATAATATTAATTTATTCTTAATTAATAATGATTTTAAAGGTTACAAAAGAAGGCTCCTCCCTTGCCAGCACGAAACAAAAGGAATAAGAGACTTTCCCTTTTGTTAAGGATGTTTACTCGGAAGGGAAAGATAGAAGAGAGATGAGATATTTTCCACTTTTGTTAATTAAGGATGTTTTCAAGAGGACAAAGTCAACGATGTCTGCATGGAAGATTAAACGTGGAGTTTGGAGCTTTTCAATTTGTCGAAAGCATTTAATAGCATAAAAGAAAGAAAGGCGAAAAAAAAAAAAATTAGAGAAGAAGATAGAAACAACACAAAGATGCCAACGTATACGTATGAATCCTTCAACCGTAAGGAAAGAATGTGAAATCAGTGTTTGAGGTTTACCCAATTTGATTGTTGGAAATAAGTTGTTTTTTTTGTTATATCTTACGGCTATGTTTGCCAAAGGCTGGACCGGGCCGGCAGTGTAGTGCTTTTTTTTGTTGGTTTTAGTGAAAATGTTTTGTGAAAAAAAGTGAAAAAAATATGTTTTGTATGAAAAAAGTACAAAAAATTTGTTTCGTAGTAATTTTTTTATTTGAATAATAATAATAAAAGGTGATTAATATGGAATAAAAAGAAATAATGTTGGGATTAATTTTGCCTACAGGTCTCTGAATTCATTTTGGTACAAGATGAAGCTAATTGTAAATTAGGTAATCTACGGGAATAAATCACTGTAGTTTACAGAATCATATAAAGCAACAATGATCTTTGCGAATATACAAAATAACACCTCTAAAATAGTTTGAGAAAAAGTTTAACCGAATATGTTAAACACGGATTGAAGTAGACATGGCACGCATTGGTTGAAGCACAAGGATTAAACCGCCAATGCTCAGGTGATCGAACCACTTCTTTGACCAAATTAAGGGAATAATTTAAAGGTGAATTGACCATTCTGTGTCATGAAATGACGACGAAAAAGATAGCGGAATAGAGACTTCATGGCGGTGGTAGAGTAATAGGGGAAGAGTCAATAGTGGGGGAGATCAGGAGATGAGGTTGAAAATGAAATGCCAAGTTTTTTCAACCTTAAAAGAAGAGGTGGCGAATTTTTTGTTGTACTTTTACACCAGGAGCAACCCCGTGAGATTATTCTTCTGTCCAATTCTTTTCAAAAACCTAACTTCTTCCATCTTTTAAACTAAGAGATGGTGGATATCCGCCGACGCAGTCTATTAAACTAACATGTGTTCTTAAAGTATGTGATTCTACGGTGCATTTTTAAATGGAGTGAAACCATTTACAACATCATAAACAGAGCAGAAGCATAACTATCTAGAGCTTTTGAAGCAATCAAATTTATAGTAGTTGTAGTCATCATGCAAGATGGAATTATTGGCCTCAACAGAAAACAACAACTTCAAACTGTCTAAACTCAATGAATCACGAAGCCTACTGTAGTTACAAAGTTCAGTTCATTTTTCTAAGAATCAGCAGGGAACCATTATAACATCAAGTACAGGCCATTCAGCTCCTCGGCTGCCTCTTATGTTTATAGGGAGATAACCAGAGGATTTGAGGACAATAAATTACTTGTTCAGCAATGTTTTTGGCTCCACTGCCATGATGAGGCACCAGATCCAGCTGCTGAAAAACATGCCGGGAGAAGCATAGAATTGACTTCGGAAAAATAAGAAGGCAGCTAGAGGATTCTGTCAGCCTTATTCAGCATTGGTACTAATGAAAACTGAAAAGTAAGAGTCATTGATCTAGCTGCCCAAAGAACAAAATAAAAGACATCTGTATTAGCAAATGATCCTACAAAGACATCATACAGTAGAAGGTAATATAATAAAACGAAATCAATGTTGTAAAATTTATTATTCTAGTAAAAGACTTCTACACCATGTTGGTGCACAATCTACGCAAAAGGCACAAAAACTTGAAGACATGGACATACCATTTTCAACTCCTTTTGAGTGTTGAACTCTGAGATTAGGTCTTCTAATTCTTCAATGATTGCTTTATAGCAGAAACAATATTGATCCTAAGAAACAGTAAGTTAAAAAAGATGGAGCATCAGAAGTAGAGCAGACTCAGCATTCATTTTTAAGAAAAAGGAGAAAGAGAGGGGGTTGACTGGTTGAGGAGGGGTAATGAGAATGAGATTAATCTACATTCTTGTCACATAATATTCAGCCTTTTCTCTGCGCTCTAAAGGATATTAGACAAAAAAGAAACTAAAAACACTACTGCTTGCTCCCCTATAACCGTCTTGTGCAACTCTGTTAACCAGAGAATCAAACCAACCCAATCATGGTTGGTTTTACCATGCAACCTGTCAGCCAACCAGAGCCATAATGCAAGGAAGTAAAAACAAAAACAAAATAGGGCTTTCTGCACAGGCTACTAGGAAAGGACAAACTTGCCCCCCAGTACACAGACAAATTGCCCCATCTACATGAAATAAATCAGGTTAAGGTTTCTACTGGTCCTTCGGGCTTGCACAAGTCCATAGTTCAATACTCGGGCCAAACCTTCAGGTTGAGCCATAAACTTAGAGCTCTTCTTTCAGGCCAGCAGAATTTCACTAGTGTAATAATGGATTAATTATATGACATTACCATGGAAATTATTATAAAGTAACTATACCGGCGTTTGGACCATTCCAATTCTCTGAGACCTGAACATGGTTATGGTATTAACAAGATCTAAAGCAGACATGTCTCCAGCAAGAATTCTTTGAATTGTGTTATGAATGGTGCAATATGTTCCTGTTCTCCCAATACCTGCACTGAGAGAGAGAGAGAGAGAGAGAGAGAGTTTCAGAAAAAAGTGCACATATGATATATGGAGCATTATCATGGCACATTTAGATTATATAAACTTGAGCTGAACCTGCAGTGCACCACTATTGGGCCAAGACTGGGTGGTACATGATATAGTCTTTTCAAAATTTCACGCACTGCAATTGTGTCCTTTGGAACTCCATGATCGGGCCATTCAGGATACTGAATATGCAGAACAGATATGGGTGCCTCCTCGGACTGCAATATAGATGACAATGGCTAAGAGAAAAAGACATTTCCGTAGGTGGGAAATCAATTACAAATCACACAATAAGAACACCAATTTATAAAGCAAGGTATACATTCGAACACTAGTAAATTCATTTGGTAATTGATACAAATTGAGAACAGCATAACTATACAGCATATCTTCAGGGGCTCCTTGATGTCTTAATGTGTTCTTTTCTGCATTTTTTTGGTGGAATAAATGAATAGTATCACTAACATCTTGGAGGACAAATGCCTCATATATGGGACGAGTACAAGGACCTAGAAGCACATAAGAAAATTGGACAGGAGGGAGAAGAGGCAAAAGGAATAATAAGGGCTTCGATTTCCAGAATCAATTTGGTTGCAGTCCTTCCAAATGAAATCTAGAAGGCAAAGAAGGGTTACTATTCCAGCTGTGAAAATAAGAGGATTCAACACTTCAAACCACCACTTCTCTCTCTCTCCCTCTCTGTTTCTTTTCTTTGATTTCTTTTTTTCTTTTTTTGGGAAGGGGGGTGCAGAAACTCTAAGGAGAAAATCTGTATAGAGGGAGACAGAGAGAACAAAATTCACTTTAGAAGGAGCTATTCTAAACACAATTTGCAGGGCGAAAAGAAAAAGAAGAAAAGAAGATGGTACCCTAAAACATGGGCAATTAGCATAACTATTTGCTAGAGATCCAAAGAAACTTCAAAAAATGCCCATGCCCACACCAACTCTTCTACCATGCCATTGAGTACTCCAGCCAAAACCGGAATATTGTCAACTTAGAAACTAGATATTTGCCAAATGAACAAGAGCTTATCACACTAGCTTGCAGATTAACTCAAGGTTCCAACTTCTAAGCCTCAAATCTAGATGCTCATTAGCAATGAGAACCACATCTAAAATTTATCCGCTCCCCAACAAATGCAGTTTAATTCTGTGAAAGCACCTCATTGATTACAGGGATATTTTTTTTATTGGTAAGACTCTTTACAACTTAAGCTAAAGCCAGGGCCTTGAATGTACAAGCAAAGACCCTATGTTATTACTTTAACATATTCCTCACCAAACAGATTGGCATTTAATATTCATTACCTCCATTTTCAGGGCTGAAAAGAATAACACAGAATTAAAACTTTATCCCTAGGTACACAGAGAGTATGCAAGAGAAGCCACCTAACTAATAGGAGCAAAAAGAACAAGAACATCATAATAACTTATCACCAAAGGAAAAGTAAGAACCACAAGGAACTGCTAATGAGCATCTAGATTACCCTTCCTTTTCTTCTTCTTCAACCACAAGGAACTGCTGCTCGTAAAAATCCTGCAACCTCTTTTCTTCTTCTTCTTCCTTTTTCTTTTCAACCAATAAATTCTTTTAAAAAGAAGAAAAAAATTTAATACAACCCTTTTTTCTATTACCAATAATTAAATTAGCCTTCTTAACCATAGAATCCAAAATCTAATACTTTTCTATCCCATTTTTATTGATCACTGAAAGATCTTAATCTCCAAATTCCTGAGCTGTCAGACGTCAGGAAGCCTTACCTCTAAATTAATCTAAGATAACCCATGTAACTCATCACAAGGAATAGATATACTTTTTCAAACTATATTTACATAACTTATGGGAGAAACATGCATTCTCATTTTGTCAAACAAAGTTTGTCCCCAATATCATGCTGGATTTCCACTATATGGTATGCCTAAAGAATCCATAAAGCATCAGTTTACACATTATCAGCAGTATTTTCAAAAATTCATCTTACCTCCCTATGGTTCACCTCCAAGAGGTGTAACTCTAATGAAGTGTCAGTAGTTCTTATCCATTTAGTGACAATACATATATCACCAAATTCCCTAGGACCATCCTCTGCCTGGAAATAATCTCCACATTTTACCATCTGCACATAAAGTTTAAATCAGAAGGCATCTAACAAATAAGTATGAAATAAGAAATCTAAAACTATATTATGCAAGATTATAAGAATCATCAAATGAATATGAAAAGTCGAGACAATGACCGTAGGTTTGCACATCACAACCACATAAAAGTAATATAAGCAGAAATATTTTTACTAATGACCACATTACAAGCATGACAATAATATATTCATTAGTAAAGTTAGAAAAGATCAAGCTGGTCATAAACCAAAAGGCATCTATGTGCCTGCACATGTGAAGTAATTTATCATAAGAGTGTCCCTTAAAAATAATAGAAAAAAAAAGAAGAAGAAAGATATGAGGAAATGGTGCCCCCAATAACCCTGTCAAAAGGGTTTACATTATAGGTGGAACAATTGTTATTCTGATGAAGCCCATACATCTTTTGTCAAGTAAAATCCAAAGGCAATCTGGTGAAGCCCAATACTTAAAGATAGAAAGGTAACAAAGTACCCAGTCGATGAAAAGCACTGGATAAGTCTAAGTTGTTTAAATATAAATACTTACACACCACAAAACATCTAAAACTGGCTCAGAAACATGAATATACTCAACCAATGAACCAGACTGAGTGCCAATTCCATGTTCTCATAATTGATGAAATACATCATCTGGGGTTGCCCCTTTAACATTTGTAAATGCTATATTAAACCCTTTCCAGTTTTTGATGTAAAAGTGCTAGTTTTGTCATGGACTACTTATGCTGGATATCAAAGATTTGAGTAATTATATGCAACTGCAAATTACAAAATTACCTTAAACTCTACACAGTGAAGTACCTTGTAATTGTCGACCAACCTGGTCAGCATCACAATCACAGGGCAATGGTACTGGAGTACCATTTCCCAGAAATCCTCGTAGGTGTGCGGTAGTGGACCTTGCGTGGCAATAAACTGAGAAACATTTTCCGAGGAAGAAGTCTACATTGAAATGAGTCATTATCGAAAGGTCAAAACAAGGAGATAGGAGACAGTTCCAAACATCTTAGAATATTCTACTGAGAGACACTATCAACTAAATATTGATTATATAAGCTTGTACCGTGACAAGGCTCGCATTTATGTAGCCCCTCGCTTCCGGTCTGTAATCCGTACACGAATTAAGAACAACCCTATTCTTGTCAACTGAAATCAACAACAATACAGCAATCTGGTGACAAAAAACTTGGTCTTCAAACTTCATATATGTATATATATCCATTTGTGAGAAAGAAAATTCAAATTGCTTAAGCACTGAGGCATCAAAAGAAACAAAGATGAGATATACATGGCACGACATCCGTGTAGCGGTTTTTGCTCAAATTGACACTGTCAAAAGCCACAGTACAGCTTCTCCGCATCTCAGATGGTGTTATCCTATTGGCCTGACATCAACTTTAAAACTTAGTACTGTAACCAAAACAGAACCGCATAAACAAAAGGTAAATAGTAATACAAATGATACCCCATCAGAAATAAATTCCTTGTCCACCTTAAAAGATCCAATCTTTTTCAAGAGGACCATCCTTAAATGCATTTGTCTTTGAAACCAAATTCTTACGTAAACGTGTTTTTCAGTGACACTTTCCCAAGAGAGTTTCAGAAGATCAACTTTCTTGAAGCAGAAAATTAACAACATGAACCGTCATGTTTCAAAACCCTCGTGAAATTTTGTATCTTTTCTTTTCCTACACATTCTCGGGAGCACACGATGAGCAACCAAAAGAACCAACCTGCAAGCGAGCGAACTCCTGTGCGATGGTCTGAGGCGCGGAGAGCTTCTGGCGGAAGAACCCGAGCGCTTCGGAGCAGCGCGCGAACTGATCTGGGGTGAGAGCGAGCCCGGGCGGCGAATCGGGGGAGAAATCGAAGCTGCTGGGCGGCGGGTTAGCGACGGACGCAGCGGCAGAAGAGGCGGCCATGCCGGATCTTCCCCGGCGGTGGTGGGCCCGTCGAGAAATGAGGTTCCCCAGTTGAATTGAATGTGGGTTTTTTCCTCTGCGATTTTGGTGTAGAAATTATGGGAAGTGGGCGTTTTTTCCCTGTGATTGATTGGGTTATCATGAGTTTGTACTCTTTGCTTGGGCTGGCACAATCTTTGTCGCCAAGCACCGACCAATCTTTTCGACCCAATAAAATATTTTAAGATAAATTTCTTTTATATTATTTGTTTATATTTTTATTTTTTTGAAAAACAACCCATAAAGAAAAGGAAAAAGTGTTAATTTCCCGTATTTTGTCCAACTAAATGGTATTTTTATGTATCATAAAATATTAATTTATAATGAACTACTATTTTGTACTCAAAACTCACTTTTGTCGGTTAAAGCCGTTAATTCAGACGGTCAACCTATCACTTTGTTTTTATGAACTACAACACATTGTCATTTTGCCTAGGGTTGACAAAACAGGTACCTGATATAACTCATTTACGACCCATTTATCCTATGCATATTTTTTTATAATAAGGTTTATATAGGTGTCACAAAAAATTGTTCCATGCATAGGATAAATGGGTACCTATTTATTTGTCAAGTACCTGTTTTGCCAGCCCTAACTTTGCCCCTATAAACTATAACATATTATCACTTTGACCGTATGAGTTAACAGCTTTAACTGACGGAATAGAATTTTAAGCACAAAATAATAGTTCATGAGAGCAAAATAGTACAATTAGCAATTTATAAAATAAAAGTACCAAGATGCTTTAGCTCATGATACAAAAGGTAGTTTTCTCAAAATACTTATATGATTGGGGGTTGCTGGATTTGGATAGGTGCAATAAGCCAATAATGGTGTGGATCATTGGAAACCATCCATCAAACTGCATTGAACGGTGGATAGAAATCAAGCAGAATTGTTGTTGGTACAGTTGTAGCTGATTGGTATGATCCAATGGTTCACTTTGCACCATCAAGTCACGTGTCTAAATAGTTTTCTTAAAAATAGAAGCTACATATATTTATTTCTTTCTGTTAATTTTGTGAAACTACCTTTTTCTTTAGTCTTTATTTATTTATTTATTTATTGGTGATTTTTTAGGCTGTTTTTGATTGGTGAACTTTTAGGTATTATCAATAAATTGTGAAGCCTGTAAAATCAATGCTTCACGAGCATCAAGACATGATTGAAACTTTAGGGTGTATCGTGTCTTCCAAGTACAGCATACTGGAAAATAAAGTTTATTACACCCTATTATCTTGGGTCCCAGTTTTTAGCAATTTTTATTTTATAAATTGCTAATAATCGAAGTAACAAATGAGATATAATTTTTTAGGAATATTAAGTTTACAAACACATTTTATAAAAAAGCTTCTATAAACCGATGTGGCACAATATAATTGAATATGAGATAAATTCAAATTTTGAGAAACCCAATTATATCATGCCACATCAGTTTATAAAATGTTTTTTGTAAAATGTGTTTATAAGCCTAGCACTTTCCATAATTTTTATAGGACCTATACTTGCTTGTTTGGAAAGGTTGTTCAGATAAATTATATTTAACCATTTAGACAATAAAATTATTGAAAATTTCTATTAGTTCACTTCACTCTGTTTGTACTCTTTTGCCAATTGCATGCAATCCGAACAACTTAATTTCAATTATAAATTCAATGATAATTTTAAAAGTTACATTGTTTTTAGAACGACACAGAAAAAACTTCTAACATTACTCTTAGGGGTGTAAACGAGCGAGCTTTAGTGGGTAGTGCTTGCTCAAACTTGGCTCGTTGAATTTTTTGTTGAGCATGACACAAGCCCCATTCCGTGTCTAAGCTTGGCTCACCAGGGTGGGTACTCCTGTCTGAGCTCGAGCTCATAAATTTTTGACGAGCTTGAGCCAAGTACTTGAGGTCAAGCTCAACATGTATCAGATTATTTAAATTTTATATTTAAGTATAAAAAGAAAATCAATGAAACATAATAAACAAATTTTGTTAAGTATACGATTAAGTATAATAAGTTTCCATTCAATCATATGATTTAACAATTCAAATTGCTGATTCAATTAACATTAGATACTTAATGATTATATCATTTAAGATATGACCATATGATTAACTTTTACAATATAAGTTATTTTTATTAATTAGTATATATATATATATATATGAGTCGCAGTAATAAGCGAGCTGAGTTTTATACAGGTATGTATGTATTGTATCGAGTCGAGTCCAGGTGAGTTCATGGGTAACTTTGTTCATTTACGGCCCTAATTACTCTTATAAAAGTTATTTCAACATCTTTAAAAATTTGCAGAGAGACATAATTTTGACTTCAAAACAAAAAAAAATCGTACTTTATATCTTGTGATTAAATTAAACCCAAAAAAATAAAAAAATGTTATATGTTAAAAATGTTAAAAAGGGGGGAACAAAAAAAAAAGAAAAAGAAAAAGAAAAAGAAAGAGTAAAAGAATAGTCCAAAACAAAACCCTCCTAAAACCCTCATCTTTACCAACATTCAATTCCCTTTCTGCAGAACGCAGCTAACAAAACAGAGGAGGCAGGCAGCAAAGAGCAGAAAGTTAGACCAAATGCAGTTCATCTTCCGCTCTTTCCCAAACCCACTCTCTCACTCTCAATCCCAGCTCATCCGCCACCGCCGGACGTTCGTGGAAGACGCCACCATCAAATGGGTCCGAGACCGCGGCCTCGACCACGCTGTGGAGAAGGAGAAGAACCTCAGACCCTTGCTCAACCTCAAGAACTTCATCAAATCTGAGCCATCCAAGTCCGTCCCTATCTCCGTCATCGCCCAGAACCGAGACTCCCTCCAGATCCCGACCCGCCCCATCGACTTCGTCCGCGGATACCCTTCCGTTTTCGAGGAGTTCCTCCCCGGCGGCATCCGCATCCACCCACACGTTCGCCTCACCCCTGAGGTCCTCAACCTTGACGCCGAAGAGCAGTTGGTTTATCAGAGCGAGACCTATAAGCAACAGGCTGCGGACCGGGTTTTGAAGCTCCTGATGATATCTAGGGCCCATAGAATACCGCTCAGTGTCATCGAGCTCTTGAAATGGGATCTGGGTCTTCCTCAAGATTACGAGAAAACCATAGTCCCCGAGTTCCCGGACTATTTTCGGATTGTGGGTCACAGAGATTCTGCAAAAGGGTCGGAGGATACGCGAGCTTTGGAACTGGTTTGTTGGAGCAATGAGCTTGCCACTTCGGTTATGGAGAAGAAGGCGATGAATGGGAAATTGGGTTACACAAAGGGAATGGCTTTAGCATTCCCTATGCAATTTTCGAGAGGATTTGAGATGGACAAGAAGTGGAAGAAGTGGGTGGATGAGTGGCAGAAGTTGCCTTACATTTCTCCTTATGAGAATGCGTCTCATCTTCCGCCGAAGAGTGATGAATCGGAGAAGTGGGCGGTCGCGGTTTTGCACGAGTTGCTTCATATTCTTGTGCCAAAGAAGACGGAGAGGGATAATATACTATGCCTTGGAGAGTATTTGGGGCTTAGGTCGAGGTTTAAGAGAGCATTGCTGCAGGACTCGGGTATATTCTATTTGTCGAGTAAGATTGGTACCTACACTGTGGTTTTGAGAGAAGGTTATAAAAGGGGTTTGCTAGTTGAGGATCATCCATTGATGAGCATGAGGAATCAGTATATTCACCTCATGAATATGGTGAAGGAAAATAGTAAACCGGTTAGCGTTCCAGGTGCAAGTACTCAAAAGAAAAAGCAGACGGGTCATGATGAAAAAGGGAAAGGAGAGGAAGAGGAGGATATTGAAAGTGGGGAAGAACATGAAGGGGGCTTGTATGATTCTTCGGAAGCTGAGGTTGAGGAGGCTAGCGACAATAAATACGAACATGAGGATGAAAATGAGAGTCACAGAGGTGTTAGAAGAAATGTTTCAGATAATAGAGGAAGTAGAGCTTGGAAAATGAATTTGGATGCGAAGGAGACTTTGAGAAAACCTGAAAGAAGAAGGGCAGGTGGAAAACAACCTGGTAAGACGATGGAAAAAGTTCAATCCAAATTTTCTAAAAGAGCAAATATGCACGGTGGGAATAATGTTGGGGGAAGCTCGCCAGAGAGATCAAGTTTACCTAAAAGCAGAGGGAGGTCATTGCCAGACAAGAGGATTTATACTTCGTAAAGATTCAGATTATTTGCTGCAACAACATGTTAGCAGGTTTGCATCATGTTCACGATCTCCCTTGTTATGAGTTTGCAAATTTAAAGTTTACCTGCTTAGAATGTTTTGATTGTGAGATTGAGTTAGTTGATTACATCTATAGGAGGGCTTCTATAAAGACAACCTACAGACAGACATATTGGAAATAAAATATCATAAGAGGGAAAGTAATGCATTGAAGAGGTCCAAATCCAAGTAACAAACAGAAGGATAAGTAAAGAAAGCAACAAATAAGATTAGATAGCATCCAAAGTGCAAAACAAGGATGAAGTAGAAGGTGGATACAACATTGTTGGCCACTGTCTCAGCAAGGTTATCCTGAAACTTGATAGAGACCTAACCCCAAGAAGTTGGCTCAAGTGGTGAATGCCTTGGTCTTTGGTGGCATAATCATTAGATCTAAGGTTCAAATCTCCTTGGATACAAACAATTCCTTGCGGCCACACCCATTGTGAAAGCTAGATTTAATTGATCTGTGTGGTGGGGGTGCATTATACGGGTCTAGGGTTTATCCTTCAGGATTAGGTACATGAAGTAGCCCTGCCTTGGGGGTTTCCCTATCATCAAGAAACTTGATAAAGACCTGTTCTTATCATGTATCTAATTTTTTGAAGGAAAGTTTGGGTAAGATGAGATACAAAGATTGGTATGCGTTCCTAAGTCTATGTGCTTTCTTGGTTGGAATCCAACTAACAGGGTTCCTTCCATATTGCTTGAGATTAGGGAAAGAACAAGGATGTTTATCTGGGGGAGGGGGGCAGATATAATTCTAGAAATAAATCTTCCTTGACTTCTCTAAGATCTGTTCCTAGAAATTTGTGAGTAGTAAGGCATTGATAAAATATCAACTCAAATAGATAAAATATTTGTAGCATATATAAGACCCAGAACATACATATCAAAGTGTAAATAGTCGATGTTTATGTTGCTCCTGCACTAGACCAACATTTTTGAACATTGATATTTACATGTTTTTAACTATCCAAAAAAATAAATACATATTTTTTAATACTTTTTGCCTTGTGACAAGATGGGGGACTAGTTAAATTTCTGGATTGGTACAGGGCCAAAATAACAATATAAACTATTTTTGACATGTTCATCAAATATGATTTATTTCTCTTTTTTTAAAGGAGTTATTACTTTTTGTTTGTCTGCAAATTCATTTACATGTTATTTTAAAAGAAAAATGACATAAGAACTAGGTTGAAGAGGTTTCCATTACTTTTCTTTCTCTGAAAGTAGATATGCGTTTGGTATAGAGAGCCAAAGGAATTATAAAGGCTTTTGTTGTCCTCTTTTTTTTTTGAGTAATTTAATTCTACTATCAATAAAACAAAATATTTTATTGGAAAAGCATTTTATAGAAGAGGTTAGATTATTAGCAGTACTAATGATAGTATTTCTATGAAATATTAAGGTACAACTAAATGTGCTTAAAATGTGTTTAACAAAGCACTTTTTTTTAACATTTTGGCTTTTCTTTTTCTTTTTTTTTTTTTTTTTTTGGGGGGGGGGCGCCGGGAGAGAAATTTTCTTGCGATCAAAAGTGCAAACATCCAGTCATGCAGAAATGTTGTGCTTGTATTATATGCCCTCCAATGATGGTTCTCTTTTTCGTAAATACAAACTACTGCTTTGAGTGGTTTTGACCCCTACATCGCACAAAATTTCTCATTCCATTTTCTCAAGTATTGTCTTGAAGCTTCAGTTTATGAGCATAATAGCATAATAGTCATAGACAAGTGTAGGAAGTGATTGTTGCACAGAGTTTGCAAAGCAATCCTTCCACTCTACTAAAGAAAAAGCCCGATCATGGGAGGCATAGATGGCATGTCTTGATTATTAGACCAGGTAAGCAATCTGCCTTCTAATGGATAATCCACCTGATTACCTCTGGAAAGGATGTCACATGTAGGTGAGAAATTTAGAAAAAAACACTGAGAAAAGGAAGTAAAGAGAGTGAGAGCATATGAAGTGGAGGAAATGAAAAACCACTTATTTGCATCATAATTTGATGGCTTCTATCATTTGGCATGTAAGCACTGAATGAAAACAGGGTTAAATGTGGTTCTTGACGAAATTAAAAGAGGGAGTGAGTAGTTGCGATGGAACAAGGTGTATAGCAGGAGATTTTGACGTTGTTGTTTTCCCTAGTGAGAAACGAGGGGATGATAGATTATCAACTGGGATGATTAAATTTCAAACTCGTTTGGAAACTGAATTTGGTGGAATTTCCATTGGGTGGTGGCTTGTATACTTTTGTCTCATAAAGGATCCAAAGTCAATTTCTTGAAGTTTAGCTTCTCTAGAGTGCTAGGAATATTTTGCAAACTCACTTATAAAAAGGAATATTTTGAAATCTCTTTGCAATTGTTACACCCAAGTCGTATCTTTAACCATTTCCTATTTGATTGTTTATCCGAGTTTGAGAGAGAAATGGGAACATTGAGGTGTAAATATGTGGCTTAATGTGAAAGATTTTTTCGGGAAAGTGCATAAATGGTGGATGAGTTTCTCCATTTAGGGCTTGCCTAGTTTTGTGTTGGCTAGAAGTCGAAGGCCTTTTAAGAAGATTCAAGAAAATAGAATACAGTGGTCTTTTGGAATGTAGAAACTGGAAAGGGAAGAGTGTTGGTGACATGCAATGTTTGGATTTAAAGGAGGCTGTAAATTTGTCTTAAAGAGGAACAAACTAGAAGGGAAGAACTTAAATCTAAGTTGGAAATGGCATCTTGATGGAGGGGTTGGGTTGGTGGCTAAAAATGAGGGTGACTTGCTTAAAGGAGATCATGTCACATGATTTTTCCATTGGCTTGTGAATTTCTATTAAAGAGTTAATTTTATTGGGTATTTCAAAGTTGATGGTGATCTTTTTACTAAAGAAAGTAGTGGTGAAGGATCAGATAGTTCGATTTTCAGAAGAGCCTTTTTAAAGAAACAATAGATTGAAGACTTGTGTGGAGGGTTTCCTGCCTAATTCAATTGAGAGAGGAGAGGGCGTGGTTAGAGTGGTCATTTGAAAAGGAGGTGGTTGGAGCTTTTTGACGTACATGGAATAGGATGAGGCTTCTTGTTAGGATGGGTTCACTATGGCTCTATTTCAGCATTGTTGGAGGGTAGTAAAGGAAGATATTATAAGTGGTTGTTTCTTCAAGAGTTCCATGGTGCTTGTATGTTCAAGAATCCTTTGAACATCTCTCTCGTTACTCTAGTGTCAAAGAATGTTCAGGGACAAAAATCATATTTTGGCCTTTTTTTAACTGGAGATGGCCATCTATTTGGCACTATGACTTTGTATTTTTATTCTTCCTTCTGGGGCATATCATCTTTGTGCTGCCAGTTTCGAGGTTGCTTTCGAATTATTGCTAGGACCCTGTAAAGTTCAGTTTCTCCAACTATGGAAAGCATGTACGTGCTTTTCTTTCCTCTGCGCAAAAAAAAGGGTGGGGGGGTTTGAATTATTGCTAGGATCATGTAAAGCTCAATTTCTCCAACTATGCAACTATGGAAAGCATGTACATGCATTTTTTTTTCCTTGGAGCAAAAAGGGTAAGGAGGGGAGGGGGGAATCAGAAGTTGGAACTCTCTACTTGGGCATTACTATAGCAGCATCTTACCTACTAGGCACTTGTTAGGAGCAGCCTAAACAGGTCCACAATGCAGGAGATCTGCAGGCACTCTCTCAAGATGGGTCAAGCTAAAACCTAATCCCAACCTTACCGAAAAGCATAGTAGCAAGCAGCTAGTGAGTAGAGATTAATGGGCATGAGGCTCATCCCTTTTAGCATCGTTCCCCTAGAGACTTGAACCCATATCCTTCTTCTCACCAAACCACTTGGGAGTAAGCTTCTTGTTACTTAGTCAGCCCCTTCGGTGGTTATAACATACTAATGAATTAAGTTGAACTAGGATTTTCTTCCTTCTGTTTTCTAGGGAATTTGCTTGACATGCATTTGGCTACAAAGAATGTTAAGAGTATTTGTTCTTTGATGGAGATCCAAAGTGTAAGTCATTCTTGATTTTCTTAAGACTTTTTTGATAGGTAATCAAGCGTCTATTAAGAGTGAATCTCTGCATATTCTTTACAAGTGTAGTGTATCTTGACGGATTATACTGGATGCCCATTAGTCTCCTATCATAGACAATATGGTTGTAATCACCAAATTTTTTTTTTTTTTTTGATAAGTAATAATGATATAAAGAAAAGCGCAGAGGGGCGCAACCCACATACACAGGAAGTATAAAGAGAGTGCCTAAAAGGGAGAGAAATGAAAAAGGAACCAAATTATTAAAACTACCCTTTACAAAGTGTAAATCAAGTAGAACACCATCTTAAAATAAATTATTATGGGTGTGGTCCATCTCAGTTCAAGTTAATGGGCTATACTATTTGTGTCTTCTTTAACTAGTGGCTTTTAGTTTGACATACATATAATAGAAAGGGCCATTGGAAAGTAAGAGAATACTTAATTCAAAGGCCAAGTAAAGAAATATCTTTACCATCTGCAAATGTCCCCTCAAAATTGTCTATGCACATGCATTTTTTTGTCTTTTGTTTATACGCAAGCATATGGTAAGGTCATTGCTTTTAATAGGACTGCATGTGCTCAAACAGAAGCTTAGTCGGCCAACAAGAATAATAATAAGAATAATAATGAATAATAGTCTTGACATAAGTTAGGAATCATCTCAACATCCTCATTGAGAGGTAATTCTCTCAGTGTGCTAAATTGCAAGCTAGAGATATGTTGCTCTAAACTTTTGAAATCACTTGTCTTTCACTGTAGTTCTCTCTCTCTCTCTCTCTCTCTCTTCCTCCTTGGAGGAAGAATATTGTTTTGATCCCTCAAATTGGAATTAATTTTTTTGTAATCACTTGTCCTCCACTGTAGTTCTCTCTCTCTCTCTCTCTCCTTGGAGGAAGAATATTATTTTGATCCCTCAAATTGGAATTAAATATACATACATAAATCACATGTAACAGAAGGAAACAAAAGAATTAAAAAATAACTCTTGGATGTCCCAACTATAATTGCTTTTATAACTTTTGCTGATTGAACGGATTAGCTTCTAGTGGAAAGCATCTATGAAATGGGCAATTTTTCATATTTTGGTAATAGGGTACCTATATGACTTAAACTAATGCCTCTTAAAGGACTGGAGAGAAGAGTTGGGAGCTTTTTGGTTTGATTGAATATGCCTGATTACTCTTAAATATTATCTATGACCTATTTGTCATTGGAAATGAACTTGGACTTGTAAATTCCCTTGCGAGGTTGAAATTATGTTGATAGGTTCTTACATTACTTATAAAAAGAATAGTGTTGGTTGGTTGGTTAATTCGCAGATTAGATATTTTTCGAGTATTGAGGTTTGGTATACATATATTTTTTTGAAAGTAGTTAATTGTCACTGTTCTGGCATGTGCTGATATGAAACAGCAATAGGATATCCTACCCAAGTAAAAGCATTGACTTCGTTTTTTTAGCCTTTTTTTGTTTTTTGTTTTTTGGATGAAACCTTGACAGAACATGCGAGGGTGATTTTGTTACCCCAATTTTGATGATATTGAAGTGTCTTCTCAATTTTTATTTTTATTTTTTATGTATAATCAACATAGTTCAAACTATGCTTTTTTAATGATTCTTCTTTTCTCTTGGTTGGTGGTGATCATTCAGGCCTTTGTTGGCTTTCTGAGGAAAGTGGCAATCATGCATGATGATTGATGCAGCTTGAAATAACGGGCGTCCAGATCAAGCAATTACTGGTGTGTTTATTTTGAAGAAAGGCTGATTAATTCATGAAAGAGGAGAATGTTAATTTTGGTGACTTCAGCATAGCAAGCAGAGGTGTTATATGAGAAGCTGCATTTTGGGTAAAACAGAATTCCTGAATACCATATAAAAAAATTGATAAATGCTAGGTCTGCTTTGCAGGATGTTTACAATAGAAAGCATGGCAACTGGGAAGTGAATACAAATGTGAAGGGCATCTCACAGGATGTTGGTTCTTTGGACAGTTATCCCTTTTCTGCTTGAAGCTTTTTCTTTTTCTGGTAAAGCCTAGGTGGGGGATGAAAGGTATGTAGATTGCTAATAAGAATTATGTCTGAGCATGTAAAATTCATGCAGACCTTTGGTTTTATATGTTGAAAACTTTAGGGTTAAAATCCTGTTCTGCAAATTGTCTAAATAGATTTCTTTTTTCGTTTTCCTTTCAGTGAAAACAGTATAAGGATTACAACCATATGATCAACACTAGAACAACTTTAGAGATATGAATAAAGTGAAAACAAACATGTAATCTGTGATTACTTTTAACAAATGATGTATAAAGGTTGCTCCAAGGGCATTGGTGAAACATAAAGTAGGGTAGATTTGTTGTTTTATTGGAATGTTCCCGCTCTAATTGCTTAACTTTTGTATAATTAAAGCCAAATCTCCCATTCACAGAACAAGAATCCTGAAAAAAAAAAACAAAAAAAAACCCCACTTTATGTCCTGCATGCCTTTTCTAAGGAACACCCATGTGACCCAAAGATCTTCACCAAATATTGAAACCCCAGCCAAAATAAAAGTACCAGACAGAAGCCGAAAGAAGCATTATACATCACATCAATGTCAACCCAAAGGAACCCCTTCTAGCTTTGTCTTCTTATAATTGAAGCTCACTGTCCGTACACGTGGCGTGGTGGGGGATCTTTCCATCTTATTCTTATTCTTCTTCATTTTTTATTTTTTATGTTTTTTTGTCATACCTTGGGAATCGTTCTCACAGCTTCTTCATGGTAAAAGAGCATATGTTTCTTCAAAGAATATATATATATAAATTTTATAGACTATATTAAAAAAATTCATTCAACCCAATGTAGAAAAAAAAAAATAAAAAAAAAAAATTGTCCTAATCAAAACGAGGATGGATTATAAAGATATTCAACGATATCTTTATACATATGTTCTTTATTAGGTGAAATTGAGCAATTGGCTTTAAAAAAAATAAAAAATAAATAATAATAATAATAATAATAAATTATTCTTTTTCCTTCTCAAGTGTACACCTTGAGTTTGGGGAATATTAGAGTATTATACACAATTTTCTTATCAGATAATATCAGAATCCGATCCAATTGGCTCATAATATGAAAATTTAATTATTATTACGTGATTTACATTCCTTATATTATTCGTTCATTTGGCTTATAAATAGAGGAATGCTACAGTTCTTGGTGTTTTCTTAGTCCTACATGCATATTATTATTATTATTTTTTTCTTGAGTGACCGGTAGAGTAAGGTTTTTTTTTTTTTTAGAAAGTAATATTCACGCAGAACCAAAAGAACACTAAAAAAATACGAAGAAGAACCGTGAAATTTATCTTATAAATAGGCATAGTGATGCTATGCTATCAAATCTCTTTTCTTTCTTCTCTTTTCCAAAACTTGCTTATGCCATTTCTTAGGTTTGGTTTTTCTTATTCATATTCATAAAACGAAAATTGAGTAATGATTTACTATTCTTTGAAAAAAAAAAAGTTATTTATCACAAATAATTATATAAAAATAATTTTCGAAATCACTTTTCATAACACATTTCAGATTTTCTTTCACAAATAAGCCCAGACTTCAGGTTCCCAGTCCCTTCATTTTTTTTTTTTTTTTTCCTTCTGTTCATATCACTTTCACTCCTTTCTTTCATTTTAAAGCCCAGATGCTCATGAATCTTTCATTCTCGAAGATGGGACATTGGTCATCATGGAGAATATGTTGGTGAAAGTCCAAAAAAGAGAATAATTCGGCAGTGATATATATATATATATATATATATATATAATCTTGCTTCTGCCTAATGTTCATTATTCCCTACGTAAATTTGAAAAAATGTTGTCTTAGAAATCCAACTAAGACAATTGATTTAGTAAACTGAAAAGTAAAATTTTACAAGTGTTTCGAAAAAAAATAAAAATAAAAATAAAAAAAAAAAGAAAAAAAAAAAAGCCGCCTCTTCTCTTCATTAGAAGTGGCATTAAAGTTACTCCCACTCTTTTGTCGGAGGTGGCTGCATAGTCACCTTTGTCCTATTGGAGGTGGTTGTGCAGCTACCCCTTCTCTTTCGTTGAGGGCGCCCGCATGACTAGTTGGTTGCTTCTATTTTTCACTGAGGGTGATGGTGTGGCCACTCCTATCATGTTGGGGGTAGTTGCACGACTATCCCTTTTTTTCATTGAGAGCAACCATACGGTCACCCCTATCTTCCGTTAGGGGTAGCTGCACAACCACTTTTTATGTTCTATTGGAGGTGGTTGCACGATCACCTCTATTTTTTTTTGTTGAGGGTGGCCGTGTGACCACCTTTCTCTCTTTTAATTTCATTTTATTTTTCTACAAGTAACAAATCAACTTTTACGCCTAAAAATAAAAATAAAAAATGATTTCAAAATATTGGAGGAAGTTTTCTAAAAACTGTTTCGTGTTTTGTTGTATGTTTTGAAAATTGTGTTAATGGTCGAGACTACATCTAAAAATAGTTTGATAACTATTACCTAGAAAATATTTCTTAGTGTTTGAAAAGAAAAAAAATAATTCTAAATTTTTTTATCAAACATGCCCCATCAACTTGTTTTGCCCTCCTTTAAATTTGTGTTATCAATGCGTTAATTTTTAATTTATGCTTTCCTGCTTCATAACGCATTTTGGGAAGCCCTGGACATTATATTAGAAAGATAGTCTAATAGCAGTCTAAAAAACAACAAAAAGAAAAACATACACGGTTTCCAAATACAAGATTGGAAGCGGCACAACTAGCTGAAACAGGTGCACAATAATTGACACATCGAAACACTTTCAAAGCATTCTAACTTTAATAAGAAGATAAATTCAAACAGATAACATAGATACAATTGGCAATAAACCAACTAAAAAAGAGAGCAAGGTTGTTTGAAGCATGCACCACCAGAAGAGCGTCACCCTCAAGCTCAAGGCTAGTACAACCCGTAAAAGCTGCCAACCGAATAATAAGTAAAGCAACTAAGGCTTCACCTTGGAGAACATTAGAGCCATGCAACTTCTACGTGGGCCGTGGCTTACTTGTTGTAGGAGCTTCCTGTGACTTTTTTGGGCGTCTTTGGGCTTGGTCGGGTTCTTAGGCCTCTTGGCCCCTTTGGGGTCTTGCGAGCGTTCGAGCCTCTTGGGCCTTCTGGCCTCTCATGGAAAATAGCCTACTGTGAGGCTCTCTTGGGTCTGATAACAAAAGTTTCTTATCCGGTCTGAGTTCCGAGCCTCAAGTTTATTTTGAGAACTTATCATACACTATTTTTTTTTTTTTTTTGACATGTCCACACAAGAAGGGGAGGGAGGATTCGAACTAGTGACCTCCGCTTCATAAGGCGTGATCTTCAGCCGATTGAGCTACCCCTTGGAGACAGTATCATACACCATTTCTTTTTAGCCAAATAAAACATACACCATTAATATAGTAGCGTACATGTAATTGATCTTGGAAAGTTGCATTTTTAACATTTACCAAGAGAAATTTCCCCTTTAATGTGTGTGTGAAAATGAGATTGAAGCATTTTCATAATTAAATGCAATTTCAGGTACCAGTGTGAAAAGATGTTTCCCTTTTAATTCATGTGGTTTGGTGGCATATTCAGTGGAAAATTATCTATCACCATTCATTGTCAGCCCCATCTAATTAAAATAGGGTCATGATCAAAAGCCTGATTTGCATACATATCCTCAACATCAAACATTGGCCTCACTAAAGTAATTGATTTTATTTTGTTGTATATATATATATTAAATCTGTAAAATATAATATATATATAGACCACAAAATAGATTCTCTCCATTTCACTTGCAACGTATACACAATGGAGAGGATTCTGATCTGGGATTTAAATTATTGACTTTTGTTTCATGGGACGTGGTTCACAGGTGATTGAATTATTCTTTTGGGATCGATATCTTTTTTATTAAATATATGCCATATTATGATTTATGTGTCACATTCCAATTTTTCGGTTCACAAACCATCAATTGCATTGATGCACCGAACATATTCACATGTTATCTCTTTCACCATTAATATTATGTGAACAGAACTTGTTGATGTAACAAATCCTTTTTCTCCCATTTGCAGAATTGACATGTTAGGCCAAAATAGTTTTCACAAAATTAGTGAGAAGAAAGAGTCAACTGATGTGCACATAACTCATTTCTCTTGAGGAATTTTTAGTGGGTAGATGCTATTATGCTTACACTCAGATAGAGTAGCCACAGTTGATCGTCATCTCCTGCTTTTTTAATTAGAAAAAAAAAAAAAAAAAACTCACTTCGTGACGCACACGTGACACACTTATCAGCATCTGAGTGAATGCCTAACATTAGGAGTGAAAATTTGTGTTTACTTGTAACATTTAGAATGAGTTGAAGTATGTATATAAAACTATATTGACAAATTCTAATATTTAATTAAACGGGTCAGACCTTTTAATCTTAACCCGCTAATTTTGTATTAGGTTCATGTCGGGTTCATGAATTATTATTATTATTATTATAAACTAGAGATCTCTAGTAATTTTACTAGAGATAAGCCAAATCAAATTTAGATTTGAAATAGCTTTAAGTTCTGATAAAGTCAGAATCCGCTGACTGCTTCCTCTTTGCGAACTTTTCTCCTAGGTATTCCAATGAGTTATCCTTCTCCTGCAAGTATATCAAGAAACAAGACTTAAAGCCTATTTGGGATTGCGTTTGAGAAGCTTAAAAGTGTTTTTAACACTTAAAAAGTTCGTCTGAAGAAAAAAGTACTTGTTTGGTAAAAAAATTAAAAGCACTTTTAAAGGTCTAAAAAGCCTAAAAATGGCCAAAAAACACTCTTGACAAAAGTTTGAAAACGAAGCTTTTGCCTAAAAGCTCTCTTTTGACTTAAAAACTCTATTTTCAAACGCAATCTCAAATATGCTCTTAGAGCCTTATTGAGGTGATTCAACGGAAAATACATTTGATGCCTAAGCGGAGAGAATTCTAGCAAAAGGTTGATCTTCCTTGGGTTAGAGTTTACCTTCCTTCTTTTGCTAGAATTCTACATCTAAAAATAGAGAAGAAGAGTAGTGTCCTTCTACTGGGTTAAGTAGTTGTTCAAAGGTTGCTTGCTAACTCGGCTAAAGGGGTGTCCCTTCTCTTTTCTTCTCATGCTGCTAATCATTTGACATTAAATGAACAACATGCTTTTTTGACGAGTAAGGTAAATGAGATAATTAACGCTGTACCAATCCCATATGTAGTGAGAAACGACTCCTCTTCTGTTGAAATCAATTGGAAATGAGTCGGTCTTTTTTTAAGTTAAGGGTTAAAAAGGACCGGCTTCTCTTCGGTTGAAATTAATTGAAGATGATCCAAATACTTTGTAATGGGAGTGAGAGATGCATTTAATGCAGTGATTCTAAACATCCCTTCGATACGACGATTACTTCCATACTAGTTATGGGAAGAGACCCAGTGTAGTGCGGTTCTCGTGACCTCCTCGACTGGGCCCAGGTCAGTAGCACTTTTGGGAATGGGTTACTTAGAGCAGACAGTTGGGTCCAGCCCCGACCCATCAAGTTCCCACACAAATGTACACAGCTAGAAAACACCGAACCGGCTAAACTTCGGTGCTTTCCCAACAATCTTTAAACTAGCATCACAATAAAACAAATGGATGAGAACAAAGTAGGCCATTCTTTCTTAAAAATATGTAACACTTGCATGGGGAGTGACTCAGTCGGCTAACAAAACAGTTCCATGACACAACCCCCATCAAATATTGAACAGCAACCCACAAACCAACTAACCAACAAAAAAACAAACACATCCCAAAACCCAACAACATCCCCCATACATTCTCATTTCTCTGCATGCTGATGCTAATTTCTCTAGCAAACATCATGTACGTTGTTGTTGTTGTTGTGATTTCCATTTACCAACAACCTTTTCCTCTCTTCGTCTTTCTCACATTCTTCAACATGAACCCCATTGCATTTATTCATCTCTAACCCGGTAAGCTTCCTGGCCTTGGTAGCTTCAGCCTCCCAATCCGTGCGGGCAAGCACAACATAGAGGATTGAGACAACACAAGCCACCTGAGCAGAGAGGAGGCCGAACCACAGCCCGCTGAACCCGAATTTCAGCGAGAAGGCTAGGCCAACGGCCACAGGCATGCCGACGAAGTAAAACGACCCCAAGTTGACACGGGCGCCCACGGCTGGCCGTGCAGTGCCGCGGAGGACACCGCACCCGGTGGTTTGCGGGCAATTGCCGAGCTCGCAGAGCCCCATGATGGGCATAACCGAGGCAACCAATGCCATGACAAGCTCATCTTTTGTGAAGAGACCAGCCCATCTTTCTCTAAGGATCACCGTCCATGTCACGTTGATAATGCCAATCACAAAGGCGCATGCCAAAGCAACCATCGCTGCTAGCTTGGCTTTGTATGGCTTGCCAGCTCCGAGATCATTCCCAACCTGCATGTACAACAAAATTAATCAGTTATGGTCCAGATTTCTGGGAGCTGAGCCACCCTTTTCCTTTTGTAAAGGATAATACGTGGGATTGGGAGAAAGGCCAGGTGGTTCACATTGGCTCGTCACATCCCATTTGACAAACGAAGTGCTTACATTACTGGTGTGACCTTATTGTGATGCAACCTCATAAAAAAAAATTTTAAAATTTTTTTTGTAAAACTCTCAAATTTTAACACGACTTTCAAACATTCGACACGATTAAAACCCGACAAGCAAGAGCAAAAGGTAAGCAGTGAATTTGAACCCAATTAAGGGGATCGGAGGGGGGGCTGGGGCGTTATTTTATGAAGAAAAAGTGTTGAAAGAAAATGAATTCCTTGTTTAATCAGGTAATTAAGGTAACGTAATTATCCCAGTATCCAAGGAATCATGAAAAGACGGGTGATGGCAGTGTGACCCGGACACCCTGTCCAACAAGAAGACCATGACCATGACCATGTCCATGTCCGACACGAAATGGACGCAGAACCCGCCACTGGCAAGGTTCAACCCAGCAGCAGCTCGGTCCTTACCCAAATTGGAAAAGAAAAAACCAGAGAAAGAGGAAGAAATGGGGGATCATTATTGATTGAATAAAGGTGAAAGAAAAAAGTTACTCTGGCAGAGACACAGCCAGCGAGGGCCATGGGGACAGTGTACATCATGCTAGTGGTCTGAATGAGAATCCCAGTGGCGGCGACAGCGAGAGTTGGATTCGGCAAGTACCCAGCCATCACCGTCACAATCTCGTACCACCACCACTCCAAGCACATCCCCAGACAGCTCGGCACCGCCAGTTGTAGCAAGGGACCCACACCACCCCAACACACATCTTTCAGATCGATCCCATTCCCGCCCCTCCATCTCATCTCCCCTCCCTTCCGCCCCACCCACCAAACGTACCCCACCATAAGCATCACCATGTTCAGGTTCGTCAGCACAGACGCCATCGCCACCCCCGGCACCCCGAGCCCCATCACCACCACCAGCAATATGTTAAGTGGCACATGGAAAGCCACCGCCAATAGGGAGCAGTACATCATCGGCTTCGTCACCCGCTGCGACCTTAGGAAAACCCTCAGCGGCTGCAGCAAAGTGTTTGTGAAAAGGTCTGGTAGGGAGTAGATGCAGTAGGTCGCCGCCATTGCGGTGATGTCCTTGTCCTGCCCCATCGAAACCATGATGGTTTCCATGTTCACCCACAAGAGGCTGATGGGTATGATGGCTAGCAACAGTATGAAGATCATGCGCTGGAGGGAGAGCGAGAGAAGGTCCCAGTTTTTGCAACCGTAGGCTTGGCTGCACACCGGTTCCAGCCCTGAGGCAAGGCCGGCCAGAACAGAGTACCCTGTTATGTTGGTGAAGCCGATGGACAGCGCTCCTCCGGCCAGCTCTAGGCTGCCGAGGCGTCCCAAGAACAAAACCGACACCGCTGACCGAAAAAAGGCCATGAAGTTCGTGGCTGTGGTCGGCAACGCCATGAGCCATAGCTCTTTCAGCTCTTCTATTACCTGTTTGCATTAAATTGTAGATATGTAAATAACAAGTTAATATATATATAGGCGTTGCAAGAGCACAAGTGTTACCTGCGAAGATGAGGGGGATTTATGGGAATAGAAATCCGGGTCTCTATCCGCCATTTGTTTTTCTTCCTTTTGAAGTTTCAATTAGTGATGGTTTCAGGGAGAAGCCTCCAAAATGGCATGTAGTCTGCAAGAAGATTCAATCAAACAGTGAAACAAATATTGAAAAGCCCAAGTTTTGGTTATTTGTTCAATCACGAAGGAAGCCTTCAAAAATGGCAAGCAACCCAACTTAAAAATTCCATCAAGCAATTAAAAACAAATTGAAAACCCGGAAGTGCTTTCTTCACCGAAGTTACCATAATGGCACATAAACTAGCAATATAACGGAAATTACCAAAGTTATTTTTTTTCAATCTAATCTTCATTTCTAGTAGTGAGATAAGAGCAAGAGATTACCAAAATAGTGTGAAAAAGAACCCACCTTTTTTCAGGTAATTACTCTTTTAACTGTGAGAGGACGTGATGGGCATGGGTAAAAGAGGGCAGAGGATTTCAAAATGGAAGATGGGGGAAAATAGGAGTAAAAAACAGAGGATGGTTGGTGGCTTGGTGGGTTTGGAGTAATTCCAAGAGCCAAAGAGGGAAGGGAAGTACAAAGTAGGGCCTGCTTCACACACGCTCTGTTTTCTCGTTATGCATCAGAGGAAAATAGAAAGCCAATCAAGCCAAAAGCAAGAGATGGGTTGATATGTATTGGCAACTACTTACTGAAATGTATAAGTAGGTTGGGTGAGTAGACAGAGAAAGTTTAGAGAGAGAAACGGAAAGTGAGAAATGGAGAGGCAGAGAAGCTCTCAATTATTGTTGTTGCAGAAAAAGAAAGTTTTGGTAAGAGAGAAGGTGAGAAGAGAGAGGGAAAAATAAAACGTATAGTGGACGAAGGGTCGGTTGTGGGATGGATCAGATGATTCAGATGGATGGAAACGACGTCGACTCTTTTTGTTAATAATAACAGTTGTTTTTTTGTTTTTGTTTTTGTTTTTTTTTTTAAAGGTATTTTGATGTGAAATAATTATTTTTATATTTTTAAGATTGTTTTATATATGTTTAAGTTGTTTGATAATTATAACTAGGATATGGTTTTTGCCTTTTAGTGCTCCTAATCCGTTTGGCTTTTTGTTTGACCCCGTATAATAACCCTAGCAATAGGTTTAATATGGACAATTAATTTAAAATTAATGTTCAAAATTTACTATGTCATTTATTAGTAGAAAAAAAAAAAAAAAAAACAATCATAATCTTATTTACAGTAACTTCTTTGCTTACCGACGCCTTTTCATATGCTCCTCTTCTCTATCATCTTTCACTACCATTGAGTTCTTATCCTATCACCTTATTTATCGTTATCTTATTGTGTAAGGTGGCCGAAACATCTAATTTTAGTCATTGGGGATGGTTTGGCCTCTTCAATTAGCAAAAAATAGGAAGAGCCCTTTGACCGAAGAAAATGGTTTAGTCATCTCTAACTAGTCTTAATTTTGGTCGCATGCATGGAGGCTCTCTAAAAGGGGTAGTCGAACTTTTCTTTGCCTAAAAAGCGCATTCAAGAGTAATCAAACTATCCCCAGTGGCCCAATGGACAACAATGGGAGAGGTGGCAAGACATGAGCTTGACGGTAGTGGAAAGGTAGTGGAGGAGTAAAGAGAGAGGCGACGATAGACAAAAAAGTGGTTAGAAATTAGATACTGACTTTTTCTCAACTTGATAAATGACATGGCAGCTTTTCAGCCATTCATTTAACTAGATTAAAGCTATTGCACTCCGTGCATTACATTAGATATTGGACGGGCCCGGATATTGATACCCGTCGGGGCATCCATTAAGGTTATGAGCTTCTTATTCAAAATACTAGTAGTCAAGATTTTTCGTCCTACAATGTCTCCTCCAAAGTATATCAATATCTTCGTATTTCATTTTGATGCCAGAATATATTACTAGTAGAGGAGGAGCAATGGCCATATACTTTGTAATGGTTGAGCCACTACCCTGCAACAAAATCACCGACCCACTCCTAAAACAATCCTGTTGGGAGTGGGGCTTCAAAGAGTACTGAGGAAGATCTTCCTCAATTTTGCTGAAGGAAGAGACGATTTTAGGTCAATTATGCCTTTCACAAGGCTTGACTAATATCCCTATACAAAAGTATTTCACATTGAGGCACATTGTTGCAAAGAAAGGCTCGACTAATATTCTTATACAAAAGTTGTATGTCTATAAAATTATTTTAAAAAGGATTTTTTTTTTTTTTTTGTTAAAAAAAAAAAAAAAAATCCAAAAAAGAACACGACATCTCATTCGAATTATGTTCGACAACAGTCGTTCATAGAATTAAATTCATCGATTATCATTTATGTAGTGAAATCTTTAACAATTTTTTTTATCAATATAAAGTACCAAATAATCTACTAGAAACTTATCTTTCATTCTAACTAGTACATAATCTAGTTTTTACATCGTCGGGCCATAGTATTAAAAATTAATTTTTTTATAAAGATTTTCAAATTTGTTGGGGTTGCCAACGACCCCCAATACATTGATAAGATGGGTTCGATCCTCCTTGAAATTAATAATATATTTAACTTATCCTAAAGATTTCTTTTCATGATAGCATTTACCCTAATCAATAATTTCGTCAAAATTTTGAATCGAAATCAATACGATAGATCTAATTCCGTCACAACTAGGGTTGGGTATCGGTCGGTTAGGACTGATTAATGGGTTTATCAGTCGCTTAACCGATAAGCTATCGGTTAACCAAATCCTAACCGATTACCGACCGATAAGAAGTGTTAACCGAAAATTATAGGCTATATCGGTAATCGGTTAACCAGGTTAATCGGTCGGTTAAATCGGTTTGAGCTTTTGTGGGCTTTTTATTGGGCTTTTACTGGTTGCTAATTTGACCAAAAATTAATTGTTTTGGATGTACAAATACGTTTTGTTGGGCTAAAGCCTAAAATAACTTATTAAAAATTAGTTATTTTAAAATATATTTTTGGCTAAAATACCTTATTGAAGCTTTTTTTTTTTTTAATTAATTTATTTTTTTATATTGATCCACTACAATAATAAATATAAAATTCTAAAAAATTAATAATTAAAATAGCTTATCGGTCATATCGGTTATATCGGTTTTTCGATAAAAAAATTTTAACCGACCGATAAGTTTATCAATATAAAATTTTTAACCGATAACTATCGGTTCGGTTAAAGTCGGTAATCGGTCGATAATCAGTAATCGTTTAATTTGCCCACCCCTAGTCACAACAACACATAAAAGAGAGAAAAATGGACAATTTGCATCACGAGGATATGATTGTTGGAGTAACCGACAAAGGAGTGATTCGACCACCGCCAATCTAAAAATCAAGAAGTAAATTGGAGCTTACACGCGATACACGCCATTCTTTCTTTTTCTCGTATGTGTTGGATGCAGCATCGTGTATATCGTTAGACGTAGGAAATAAAACTATAATCAGAATGGTAAATTAACATGACAGGGACCGGAGGATTCAATAGGGTAGCCAGAAGCAGAGCACATTATTATGTTAGAAAGAGTAGTCCATGCACAGAGCTTGGCACCTGTAAAATTGGGCTGTGCGGTGAATCACACGTGCCTAGCCGCCTGTTTTTGTTGGGTTCTTGAGAAGCCAAAGAGCGTGATGGTGACAGCCAGGCGTGTAAATTTGTCAACTGAGAAAGGAGGAAAAAAAAGATAGAAAAGAAAAGGGCGCCAGGCGCCGGTGCCCATTTTGGCGGTTTAACTGTAACTGTAAGTCTGCATCAGTGACATGTCAGGCCACCAATATGGACGAAAGGGAAGCTCGAAAGCAATAAGCTGAGCTGAGGCCTTTTTATTTATTACTCTCTGCCTCCGTCTTGTTAAATCATTCATTATCCTGCGCAACATGGAGAAAATGATGTGTCGAACCAACCTGGTTTATTATTATTACTATTTTTTATCAAGATGGTGACACCATTACAGCTCTCTCACTCTTCTTTGGACTACTCATGATCAATATTAATGATGTCTTATTATTAATCTTAAATTTATTAAAAAAAAAACAAAACAAAACATGTTTTAGAGGGTTTGTTTTGTTTTTTGTTTGAAAAATTATTTTGATGTGTTTTGGGTCGTGCGGATATATAGTTTTGTTTGGTTTAATGGATTTGTTGCTATTTATTAGTTAGAAACGAATCATTTTTCTTTAGAGATGGGTTCTGTTTGTTAATGTGTTTTGGAGAGTGTTTATGAAGTGAAAAGGGGCATGAAAATAATCCAAGTGAGGTATAGTTAATGGTGGCTATAGAAAATGGGGGACAAGTAGTTCCTTTTGGGAAAAAAGGGCATGATTTTATAAAATCAGATTCGCTTTAGGAGGCACTCATGATGTAATAAAAGCTTCCAATCAACTTTTTTGAGGGGAGAATTTTGTGTGTTTAGATAAAAAGAAAGTCAAATTGAAGCCAAATCATGAAGGACTTAATTTTGCTGTCAAAAGTTAGGGTGGATCGGATCCTTATTCGGTTTAATAGTTTAATCTTGATATTAATCAAGAGTATTCCTTTACAGCTTAGGGCGGCATCTCCACTTTTCACCTAAAGTTTGCAGCAAACATATGTAACATATGCTTCTTCTTCTTCTTTTTTTAAGCTTCTTTTGTACCCAATAGGCGGAGTGTGCAAATTTTAGCGGTTCTCATGGTTGAGACAATTTCAGCCGGCTTCTAATGACAAAAAAGAGGCAGGGTCAGGGTTAAACGCAATTTAGGGTTTATGATGGAATTCGAAGGCAATGACATGAATATTTATATATTTTCGACCGTTTCCGATTTGACATGCCTTCGCTTAATATATAAGTTTTCTTCTCTCTAAAGGTTAATATATAAGACATCAAGCTCGGATGGATCAGTCATGTTGGACCTCCTATTTGTCTTTTCATACTGCTATCAGGAAGATAAAGATTGATTACAAAATAAAAGCAAAACGACGTCATTTCAGGTTTATTTAAATTTTGAAGGTAAAACAATGTCATTTTGAAGCCGATATACATTCACCGTTTTGGCATAGTTCCTAAAAGCTTAATAGGTGAGGTCTAAAACACGTGGAATATTTAATTTAAATTTGGTAAATTGACGGAGTCAAAGTTTAAACTCAAGATCTTTAACTGTAATACCATGTTAAATAACCACTTATCCATTATAGAGATATGTAAATTTAATAATTTAATCAATACTTTAACATTGTGATGACCAACACGTATAATATTTTAGTTAAATGGAGGGTAAATGATGGAATCAAGGTTCGAACTTATGACCTTTATGACCTTTGGCTATGATACTATGTTAAATAACCATTTGTCACAAAAACTTAAGCAGATAAGAAGAGATAAATTTAATCATTTATTTAATACTTTAATACCTTCCATTATACCATTTCTTTTCGTCTTTGTTGCAGCTTTGTCAGATGAAGATAAATCTTTATCTTCTGGCCCATCTCCAACACTTTTGTCTGACTCCACCTCTGACATTTTTGGTAGCAGAGGCGGAGTGAAAAATCAAAGGAATAGTCGAACCCTTTCAAATCTGGCAAAAGTGGGATCCAGAAACCTAATTAGTAATTTCCAATTCCGAAACTTCCTATGCAAACCCTAGTATGAAAATAATTATTTATTTATTTATTATTATTTTTTTAAAAAAATGTAATGCATCCTTTTACGTACACTTTAAAGAGGAGGGTAGTACATTAATGCTCAAAACTTTAAAAGATATGGGATTTAGCATTATACAAAAAGGCAAGGTCGTGGGCCAAAAGGTTATAGGCTTTGGAGTGAACTTTCTACTATACCATAATATTTGAACATGCACGAGATTGAAACATCCCACCTGCACTTTCTTATTCTTTTTACATTAAGGTACCAAGTGACTTGCCCACTATTATTTGTTTTCTATTTCTTTCTTCTATATTCCTATTTTTTTAACCTTTTTTTTTTAAAAAAAAAATTTAAAATTTTTTTTGGGAAATTAAAGGTGATGACTAGGTAATTAGGTATGTAGTGGAACTTATGCTAAACAGTCCAAAACGGCATCTTGAGACAACTAAAGTTGATTACAAAGATTAATGTGCCTCAAAAGAAGCAAAGGGACAAATTATATCCTCATTGTCGAGATCTTAAGGTTTAAGAATCCTTCACCTATAAAAAAAAATAAAAAAGGTTTAAGAATCCTTCATATTGGGCTGCGCAGCCCTATATTATATTATATATAATCATTCCCACATAAAAAAAAAAAAAAAAAACCGTTAAATATATAGTTTTAGGGAATAATTTTAGTCGGGGTGGGAATTGGGTGGTGTTTTGCGCCATTCAATAAGAAGTAAACACTTTGTCATTAAGGGGTAGCTCAATCGACGGAGAATCATACCTCATGAAGCGAAGGTTAGTAGTTCGAATCCCTTTCCCCTCCCCTCGTGCAAATATGTAAAAAAAAAAAAACTTAACTTAAAACACCAAAAATTAATATAACCATTCAGAATTGATAAAATCATTGGAATCACCATCTTGGTTGGTTTTAGAGACTCCGGTGTTGAGGGCTCGGAGGTGGGTGTGGGGTTCTGTTGTGGGTGATGGGCGTTGGGTTAGAACAAATTAAATATTCAATGAGATTGATTTGAATTAAAGACACGGTGTTTTCATCCCCACTGTATTTGATGTTTTTACATGATGTGTCAAATTTCTATTGAAAGTTGTAAAATGAAATTTTACAAACAAAAATTTAGCTCTCATAGTTTTATGTATAGATGCATCTTTGCCTTTATGTTTTTTTTTTTTATTCCATACTTTTGGTAAAGATACATTAATAAGACTATATATATTAATATATCTTTACCAAAAGGAAGAGAATTATCAATTAAAAGTCGCATCCATCGATTGGCCCTATTATTAATGTTTGCGCATGGCTTGTGTTATGGCAAACTAATGGTGTAATAATAATATAATTATATGACTCAACGTTCCATAGATAAAAAAATTATTTACAAATGATGAATATACATTATCTTAATCTCCAACTTCACTCTTTTAGAGCATTCTTATCCAATCCTTTAAACAACATTTTTCTTCATAATTATGGTTTACAAAGATCCTTCAAGTGCGTTTGGCACTGCAGTTTCATGAACAAAAAATACGATTTTAAATTAAACTCGCAAAAAATTGATCGTTTGGGACTGCGATTTGAAAACATAGAAAATTTGCGTTTTCAAATCATAGGTAATGTGATGTTTTTTTTTTTTTTTTTTTTGAAAATGCACAATTTTAAAAGGCTAAACTACGGTTTTGTCAAACTCTTAACTCCGTTTTTAAAAATCAAGTTTTTAAATTGCACATTTTATAACAACTATTTTAAAATCGCAAACCCAAAGGAACTCGATACGAAAGAATCAATGCAGCTTATTTATTTATTTAAACTTTTAAAGAAGGATGAACAGAAATTAGATATAGGGTGATTTTAAGAAGTAGTTCTTTATAATTTGAAGAAAAAAAGTTGTTTAAAGGATCGGATGTGGATGCTCTTAGGCATTGTAGGTGTATTTTTAATAAAAATATGTAAAGAAATAAATATATCCCTTTCTCACAATTTTATTGTTTATAAAATTTAGTATGAGAAGTAGTAGATCTCACAAAGTTGAACAGTTATTACAAAAAAAAACCCAATAATTTAATGTCATATAAAAAAGGGAAAACTTCACTAAGGACTCCCAAACTTTCACCCGTTTTGAAATACCCCCCCTTAATTTCAAAATCTCTCAATTTAGTCTCCTGAACTTTCAATTGCTCTCAATTTGGACCCTTTCGTTAATTTTAGCCATTAAAAATTCAAAAAAAGACCAAAATATCCATGATTTTTGTTTTAAATAAAAAAACGTTTTAGAAGTTGAAATTTTATACAAAAGTTAGGGGTATAAACGTCATGTGACGTTTAAAATCTGACGCGGGAATCCATATTGAAAGCAATTGAAAGTTCAGGGGACTAAATTGAGAGATTTTGAAGTTCAGGGGGGTATTTAAAAACGGGTGGAAGTTTGGGGGTCCTTAGTGAAGTTTCTCCTATAAAAAAAAAAAGCCTTGGCACTCTTGAAGTTTATATATATATATATATATAATGTTAGGGACCATCTTTTTATCTTATTTTTACTCTTCTAAAGTTGATGTGGCTTTCAAAATCACCATTGTATTTCATTAGATATCTTACAACTAGAAACCCTCTCTTTTTCGATCCAGTTCCTCCACCACCGTGAACCCAAATTCAAGTATAATTCATCTAAAATTTAATGGTAATTTTAAAAGCCACTTCATCTTTACGAGGATAAAAAGAGGATTACTCATATATATATATACATATATATATATATATATATATATATATATAAAGAGAGAGAGAGAGAGAGAGAATGAATTCTTTTTTTTATTAAAAAAAGTATTATTTTGTTGGCCAAAAGTTGTGTTTTTTTAGTAGAGTTTTTAATTTTTTTTAATTTTATGATACACTGCTGACTCTCATGTGTACATAAATTCTAGGGTTGTGGATTTTGACATGAAAGAATAACTTTAATCTTTGGGAAATCATCAAATCACTATCAAATATATATTGATGTAACATGATTGATCAAGCCATTTCTATGGAGGATTATTGAAGAAAGAGAAATATTATAGTGCAATAAAAAAGCTATTTTTAGCCCATAAAAGTCTTAAGTGGCAAGATGTCATAGGCCCCACCCATAGTTGCTATGGCCCCACCTACTAATGGGCCTATGACTTCTTGCTACTTAAAACTTTTATGAGCCAACAATTATCTTTTTATTGCACTAAGTTTGATCCAAGAGAATATTTTGATGATTGGGCCATCTCCCACTGTTGGATCAGTTCCTAGCTATTCCCTGCCTGCCCCAGCAGTGAGCCCACAGCCCAAGCACAAATCCTATTTTTGTATGAATAAAAATGTAAAAAATAAAAATAAAAATGCTTTGCCTCTCTAATAAAAACAATTTGTTTAAAATTAAAAACAAAAATGAAAAATGAAAGTGGTATAGTAGTCGTTTGGGTGATCCTGCCAAAAAAAGGTATCTAAATCATTTTGTTCTATTTTATTTCTTATTAATATTATAAAAACATTCTCCCTAAAATACCACAACACTTTTTTATTTATTTGTTATTATTATTTTTATTTTAACTTAGACTCAAAAAATGGTTAAGTTCATAATGCATGAGATGAAGTGTTAATGAATTTAAATTCAATAATAAATTCTTCCATTCTTCTTTGTATTTGATTTGAAATGAAATTCCAAGAGAAGTATAAACTAGAAAATTTTTCAAACTGACGTGATAATGGTTTATAAAAAAAAAAAAAAATGTAATTCTCTCTTTATTGTCTGCGATTCACGGTCTACCATGTTAGCTTGAAAATTTTTCTGAGTTCATTTGTTTGGCTGTCTAACACTTCTCAAACTTTAAAAAGAGAAAAACGAGAGAAATAGGCAGCTAGGGTGAAAGGTGCTCTTTTGTAAATTTTCCTAACAAAAACTAAGTAAACAAAACAATCATAAAACTATGCTTAATAGGGCTTTGATTCATTTTGTAAGCCAACTTAGACCTAATTAAATGGGCCTCCACATTCTAAGCCCAACAGTTGGGCTTGCCTATGGACTTTCATAGGCTTAAGGTAGGGTCCGTAGGGAATGTTACAGTCTTACAGAATCAGAATTTACATTAAAAAATAAAAAAATAAAAAAAAACAAGAGGTCAAAGCTAACATGGGAATCATCAAAATGAGAGCACATGAGCTCCAATTACACTGTAGATCAGAAAGTCAAAATCTGCCGTTGATAGCAACCATTTTAATAAAAGCAAGACCCCAGATGATCTGATCTCGATAATCCAATATATAGAAAAAACAAACAAGGGCTTGGATACGTACATGTACAGCAACAGAGCTACGAGTTTGCACATCCAATCAATTCCCTTCGTCACCGCGAATGAAAGAAAATGTATATATATGGCTACCAAAGATCCCTGACCGTCTCTTTGGACTGGCAGGTGAAGGAGCTTTCATCTTACTCCCTATTCAGATTCACTTTCTCGAAGTTGAACCCATCGCTTGATTTCTGCACTGCTGCACATTCAGTCTTGATATGTACGCATAGGTGTAGATATATATTCTTGGTTTGTTGGCAAGTTTGTGTCTTTTTCGGGTGATTGTTCAGATGAGAAATTGTACCCATCAATGGCTGCGTCTTTGGTGAACCCAGAAGCAATATACGTGTCGGCCTCCTTTGACGATAATCTCAAAGGGTTTATTCTTGCTGCTGTTTCTGGTGTGTTTATTGGGTCCAGCTTCATCATCAAGAAGTTGGGTCTCCAACGGGCTGGCGCCTCGGGGACTCGAGCCAGTAAGCGTTCTTTCCCAGATTCAATTTCCTGATTCTATTCATCTTTTAAACGTTTTGGTTTGGTTCATTTTCACTTCAGAAGAATGCAGTTAGTTAATTACAGTTCTGGTGTTATGCCAGCAGGATGAGGAAGGATACAAACCATTAGCCTACTTGAAAAGGGTTAAAAAGTAATGCACTATTCATTTATCAAGTCAATATCAGTAGTCACTACCCAATTGAGCTGATTATTAGAACCTTGCTATGACTTATTGGGATGATTACAATGATAGGATTGTAATTTTTTTCTTCCTGCTGAGAGGCATTTTTTTTTAAAAATTTTTTATAGCAAAGTCATTTACTTGTTAAATTGAAATTGCATGTAACTTGAGTTCACTAATATGAATTATTGTGCTGGTGGATTGTCTGGTTAATGGAATAAAGGTTCGGGTGGATACGGGTATCTGAAGGAGCCTCTATGGTGGATTGGCATGGTGACAAGTAAGTCTTGCATTGTTGAATTGTGAATGTGTTGATTTTGGAAAGCTGTGAGGAAATATGAGACAACTTTTTGTTTTTATCTCAAATTTTGACAGTGATCGTTGGTGAACTCTCCAATTTTGTCGCTTACATGTTTGCTCCTGCGGTGCTTGTGACGCCACTTGGAGCTTTGAGTATAATTGTTAGGTGCATCAGATGTCCTTAGTTTAAATTCTAGTGCTGGTGTGCTTGGTTGCAATAGAACCAGATTTTAGTTGAAATTCAAAATCTTTGAAAGTCAAACTACTGGATTAGTTGTGGAATAGTTGTGATTTGTGATCCATTTTCAGTTCAGTTTATATTGTTCTCATAAGCAAACAGATTTTGGAATTAGATTTTGGCTTCAATCCCTATTCCATGACTTCATTTCCTTGCAACCAAATGCAACCTGCCAACCTTTGTGTTTCAGATGAATAAATTTGTGGTTTTGACTTTGTTGTTCATTTTGTCACAAGTGCTATTCTAGCACACTTCTTCTTGAAGGAAAAATTGCAGAAAATGGGTATACTGGGGTGTGTCTTATGCATTGTGGGGTCTACTTTGATTGTGCTTCATGCTCCAAGTGAACGTAGTCTTACATCAGTGGAAGAAATTTGGGAGTTAGCAACTCAACCAGGTAAACTTTTTGAATATTGTTTTGCTGTTTCTATGTTTAGTTTTTCTCTTCTCTCTGTTGATTGTTTTCATGTTTTGGGTCCAGCTTTTCTTTTATATACAGCCTCAGCAATAGCTGTTTCTTTGTTGCTGATCTTGTATTTTGAACCACGCCATGGGCAGACAAACATAATGGTGTATGTTGGCATATGTTCCATAATTGGATCTCTAACGGTTAGCATTCCTTGTTTCTTCCATAAAGAGTTGCCTTTTTAATATGATAGTATTTGCAAATATGTTGTGTTGCTCCTACTATCATTTTCTTTTTCTAATTATGGGCATATGCTATCCATCTTACGAAAATATCCTATCCCTAGATAATCGTTGGAAGCACATGCAGACAATAGATTTTATGCTTCTTTTGCAGGTTATGAGTATTAAAGCTGTAGGTATTGCAATAAAACTCACATTCGAGGGTTCAAGCCAGGTAGCATGCTTCCAAACATGGGTTTTCGTAATGGTTGCAATTACATGCGTTATCACTCAACTGAATTATTTGAACAAGGTCAGTGATTTTATTTCTTCCTTTTTGCTTCCATTAACATCCCCCCTCCCCTCCCCCCCCGAAATATGAAAATTTTGAAGTCTGGTCTTCATAAAATGCACAAATAACTTACTCTTTAGACTCCCCTCTATATAACAGATTGCAACTAGAATGAAAAATGTGGTGAGTTCAGCACTCAGTATAAACGGAACTTATTACTTAATAAAAACCCAATCCTCAAAGTAAAATGTCATTAGTTTGACATTTTCAATGTTTAGTACTTCATTTTCCACCACCTTCAAATGCATCTGTCCTGTTAAAACTCTGCATTCATGTATATCTTCATCTGAAACTGTATCCATACTGTATTTGATGGAAACTGGTCCTCCATATCTGTAATGCAAACTTCTCTGCTAACAACTTAGATAGGGACTGCACTTTAAGTTCTTAGCGCCAGGTCGAGAAACAACCACATCTAGCTTCAGTCTAATTATATAGGCATCCGACAGCTAAACCTTTGAGTCAATTTCAAAATCTTGACACAGGTTATCACACGCATTTAATTCAGGAGCCATTTTTCTCCTGAAGCTCACTTGGAGCTTCTCCGTGATCTCCTATCTCATGAATGTTAGAATAGGGGATCTATTGAAAACACTAGTCTACCCTTTGCCATCAACAGCTACGATAGTTTTGATCTTCTTTTAATCTTTATATGGATTGCAATTGCTTTCCCTAGGTTCTTTTTCTAGGTTATGCCATTGGACCCTAGTTCATTTGTTTATATATTTCTTGCGTCTTAAGGGACATACTTTTGGACCCTAGGGATAGAGATAGTTAACTTTCTTTGTCAGATGGACTTGCAATCCAAGATTTTACTCTCTCTCTCTCTCTCTCTCTCTCTCTTGGTCCTTGGTGTCTCATTGAGTTTGTGGACTACACAACAGTTGGTGGCCCTTTGAGTTTTTGGACTTCACAATGCTTGGCAGTCTTCTTCCTTCCCTGGCGTAGGTGGGATTTGGTTCCAGGCCTCTTGATATGTATTGAAATAGGTGCCTTTCAATTATTTGGTGGTGTGTGTGTGTAGATAGTCATTCAGCATGTGTTGTGCCAAGTGCCTGTTTGTCAAGATCTTTCAACTCAAGTCAATATATGTTAGTGATGATCAATGTTGGCCAATTTGTTACCACTAGAAGTATTCACGTGTTTTAGAATCATTTAAGCTCCTGTCTGTGTGGTTTTGTAACAAGAATGGTCATGAGATTATTGGATTAATGACGGCATTTAATATCAATTTCATCATAAGTCCAAGAAAAAAAAATTAAGAAAATGATGAGGATAGATGTATAACTTGTATACCTTTCTCTTAAATGCCTTGATGCCTTCTTGTTCTTTTTATTTGTTCATCTACTTATTTTCCTTTTTCTGGGTGTAGAGGTGATTAGTGTTATTCAAATACCAGCAAAGTTCTTTCTGAAAAGGAGGATTTTTTTGACACTTAGATGTTGTGGATTCTAGATATCTTAATTTGACTGCAATGGTCTCTGCTCCTCTGTAACTTTTCATCATATTTGAGATTTATCAAGAATCGTTGGTATGGTGACGGTACGATTTTTGGTTCATTCTTAATATGAATGGAATGAGATGATAGAAGAGAATATTATGGTTATGTAACATAACCAATGTTAAAAGCACCCACAATTAGGAGTGGGCAAATATCCACCCCGCCCGGTTTTCCTCACAAAAAATGTAGATCCAGGTCAAATATTAGGATACCTGCGCGGGGCGGGGCGTGTAGCATTTTTTTAAATTCTGGGTACCCACCCTGCAATAACCCTAAACCTAGAAAACTAAGACCCACAAACAATAACCTATCTCTTTCTTCAGGCCGCCTCTTCTTCATCTTTCTTCATGTTCTTCTTCTTTCTTCTTTCCTCTTTCTCTCTCTCTCTCCTCTGCGCAGCTTCTTCTTTCTTTCATTTTATTCTTTCTTCTTTCTTCTTTCCTCTCTCTCTCTCTCTCCCCTTTGCGCCCTTCATTCTCTCTCCTCTGCGCAGCTGCGGCCCTCTCTATCATCTGCGCCTCTCTCTCTCTCTCTCTCTTCTCTGCACCTCCCTCTCTCTCATCTGCACCTATCTCTCTCTCATTTGTGGCTCTCTCCTCTCTCTAGACCTGGATGATGCCCAAACCCGCACAAACCCACACCATCCGGCCCGCCCCGCACAACCCGAAACCCAGTGGATATTGATAATTTGGTTGCGGGTCTAATTTTTAATACCCACAACCTGCGGGTCGGGTACTAAAATACCCAATACCCGGCCTGATCCGACTTGTGCCCACCCCTACCCACAATTGTAACTCATGAAATGATACATTTCAATTTGCATGCACCATTAGAAAGTTGTAAACGGATTCAAAATGTTTTTCTGTAGATATGCTTCACTGTTGTTTATAATTGGTGCCATTTGTTTGTCCTGTCTTTATTTAGAAAATAATGCAAATCAATGACCCAGGCTTTGGACACATTCAACGCAGCACTTGTTTCTCCAATCTATTATGCTCTGTTCACATCACTTACAATTTTTGCCAGTGCCATAATGTTCAAGGTATCTTTGATTCATTCGCTGGAAGCAATCTTCATTTTTAATTTCAGACTGTATTATATTTTTTTCTTTCTGTTTTTCTAGGATTGGTCTGGTCAGAGTGCTAGCAATATTGTGTCAGTGCTTTGCGGACTCATAGTTGTGCTTTCTGGGACTTTGGTATTGCATAGTACAAGAGAACGGGATCCAGCTTCTGTTATAGGTATGTAATTGTGAACATGTTGACATACACCCATGCGTATACACTGACTAAATGGCATGATTTTCAATTGTATGGTTTAATTTGTGTGGCTTTTGTTTGCGTCTGCCCAGTTTATCATATTCTTGCAAAGGTTAAGTGCCCAGGCTAGATTCCAACATCAATAAATTGGCACTTTGGTTATCTGTAGGAACCTCCTGGTGCAACATTTTGTCTACTGAAGCTCACCTTTCTAGGTTTCTCAGAAGCACGTTAATTCTTAATAATTAGCACACTGACTATGTATATAAATAGGACACCAATTGAGTTGGAAGATTCTGTCTCAAAAAGTAACATGTATCCTTTGAATATATGAGAAGCACATATTTTTTTTTGCTATTAAAAAAAATACTTCTCAGTTCTCACATGTTAAGGAATATGTGTCACTTTTAGGCCCTGGGTTGAAGAAAAATTCCTCCAACCTAGCTTGTAGGAAATTTCTGTCTATATAAAAATAATCAAACATCATCAATAACTTTCTCACTTTCAGCTTGTGTGTATGTAATTGATTCATTATTAACTTTTTCTTCTAATCATGTTCTGTAATATTCTCGTGTGAAAAATGCCAGTATTTTGAGATCTGAATTTCTTTGTTCTTCTGGTGCGTAGTTAAGATCAACAATACAGATTATAATAGGCGGCTTGACTTGTTAAAAAAAAAAAAAAAAAAGGAGAAGAAAACTTACCACTCTGGTTTTCTAATTCTTGAACTTTCAATCTAACACATTGAGGTTTCATAAGAAGCACTGCTAGATGCCACTAGACCATTAGAACCTGAAGTCATTCTAATTGCTTTTGGTAATTATGGTGTTTCTCCATATAATGTACTTAAAGTACTGATTAGTTATTCAGATTCTCTATGAAACAAAAGGAATTTGATTTCTTCGTGACTTCTTGACACCACCTTATAAGTTAACAGCACTTTGAGCATATCTGCATTATGCTTGTATTATAAATTTAGGTACAGTTATCGTGATTGTTTGCAAATGAAAACTAAGCATACGCACAAGCATATACCCCATGAAGTTCTGAACACAGACCAGATAAGAAATGCTTATGCATAGGCAGACTGGTCACTGTGGTAATAAAATTGGCTTTGCAACTTTAACATAGGCTAAACTAATCACAAAGAGAATTGTTGCTGAAGTAACTTATGAGTTGTTGCTTCTTTCACAATGAAAACTGCCTCCAATTTGCAGATCCCATTTAAATTGGAGTTATATATAAGGCTTTTTTTTTTTTTTACTTGAGCAATGAGCTTAAATTATCATCAAATTTCAAGCCAAGACAATCCACTAGTGGAGATTTCTATATACTCTGCACTATTAATATTACGAAACTCAAGTAAATAGTCGTGGTGTCGATAAGGATAAGTTATACCATAAATTAAAGGCTCTTAAGCTATTTTCTATAGCCAGCTTCCCTTTAATTATTTGAAAACATTTCAAATGAATCACCAGTGATTTCTAGTTATCTAGTGAGAATGTTTTATGTGGCTATTTCGAATATATGCAGATATGTATTCATCCCTGTCTCCTCAAGTATCATGGTTTGTCCATATGAATGGTGAAACTTGGAAACAGAATGCTGATGAACTATGCCCTGATTTTGACGCAATTCTTAAACAAGACCATTTCAAATAAGAATGGAAAATATCTGGGAACATCCATTCAGCATCTCATGCAGCCTGCTGAAGCCTGTGTAGTGCATAAGTGGCAAAAACCTGCCAGATATTTTTGCGTACACTGCCATTTCTTGATTCCAGATTCTATTTGGTTCTTCAGTTGGCGGCTTGACATTGACTTGTGGAGGGTAATAGTTGGAATTTAGTTGGAATTTTTCCCTTTCCTTCTTATGTGCTTGTAGGGTTTGACAATTAGCTGCAGCACCGTGTAGCTAATTTAGTTTGTGATTAATACCTGATAGTTATCGATTTTGTTTTGTATTCTTACCATAGCTTCTTATGTTTTCTTTGTACGAGTCAGGTCACCAGCACACAGATTGTAAAATTGATTCAACTCAATTCATTATCACCAGAGGAATTTTTTATTTGATTTGTAAATTCAATATTTTAATTTGTTGTTCCTCCTTCTATTCAATGCTTTATTTTTGGTCAATCTGCCTCTGATGCCACACATTCCACTCCCATACTCAAGTGCATGTTTCCAGACGTGGTAGTAAAAATTAAAGTTTGGATCTAAGATTCAACAGTAATCCATCTAAAATCTAATGGTAAATTTTATTACCATGTGAAAGAGTGTATACTTAAGAGTGTGGAAGTGAGAGTTGTGTGTAGCATTTCCCTTCTTTTCATTGTCGGTAAACTTGATGACTTACTCCACTCAAACTCACACCGAAAATTGCAATATTCTCTCAAACTTTACAAACTTGCAATATCTTCCCAAATTACTTGGCTCTTTCACTTAACACTTTTCGTTATAATTTTTTGTTAAATCTGACGGAACAAAAATGACAATAATACCCCTCACTCGTTTTTTTTTTTTTTTTTTGGGAGGATACCAAGTACATTTTCTCCATTATTATACTGTACTTGTCAAGAGTCCATTTCAAAATCTCTCAATTTTTTTCATTTACTGCATGTATGCATTTTGAAGGGTATTACATTTAATGCACTACCATTATTAAAACTTTTGGATTGCAATGCCCTTCAAAATGCACTAAATGAAAGAAATTAAGAGATTTTGAAATGAAAAGGATCATTTTCCTCAGTTTTAATGGCCTATGTTGCCTCTTGCCCTGGTCCATCTAATCTAGCTGTGAGAAGATTTGATCAAGGTGCCACAGCCACTAAGAGGGCATCGGACGGGAGAGAGGGTAAGATGAAGGACAAGGTGAGACGATTAATGTTGTTGATGTCCAAATAGGTTGGCAAAGAAGCTTCAATAATTAATGTCGGCAGTTGGAAAAGACATTCACTACCATTTTAAGATGTGTGGCATAAAATATTTGAGATTTGCAGTTGGCTTCTTTTGACAATTGCACTTCTTATCAGCATCATCAGGAGCTGGCTCGCATTACACTGGAAACGTCTTCTTTGAAACGGTCAAACATATTTAGCATGCAAAATGTTAAGGATACTATAATAATTTTCCAGTCTATTTACAAAAATGGTTTGACAATTTAGGCAACAGTGTTGCGTTAGCCACAATCAAATTTAATTGTTTAGTGGTTGACTGACTGAATGAATGACATGTGAACTTACAAGCTGAGGCAAGAGTCATGTGACACTACCATATCAACCACAATTAAATTTAATAGTTTAGTAGCTGACGCGGTATGTGCCATGTAATTTGTCACATTAGTTTGTAACGAAATTATAGTAAAAATTGTAAGCCCCCTAACAATACCCATTTATTACAAGTATTTTCAAGTGCTTACTCTCTGATGTGACAGTAAAAACCACAATTGATGTGAAATATACAGATTAAGTCGTTCAAAATCTAATTGTAATTTTCACTGGCACATTAGAAAGTAAAGACTTGGGAGTAAGTAACATTTCTCATGTAAATATCTTAACCTACAAATGTAGGGCATCTTCCAAAGGAAACTGTATGTAACATGCTTTTTCTTTTTTTAATGAATAATAATTTATTAGAAAGAAGAGCTCTTACACATGCGAGCTTGGAAAGTAGGAGAGGACTTTTGACTTCCTTGGCAGTAAACAAATACGCAACAAATAAAATAATAGGGGTGCATTGAGCTTTCAAACTGTTGGAAAAACGATCTTTCACCAAACACCAGAAATATTCATTGTTGCAAGACTCATTCCACGAAAGACTACAGCTACCCATTCCCCTACGTTTGGATTTGGGAAAAGAAATGGAAGTCACAAATCAAAAGAATGCTCATGAGAAAAGAATAACCTGGTTTTTTCAGCAATTTCAAACCTTCACCTTGTTCTTTCTGAGATCCAAGCAAGACATATGCCCTGCAATCAACAAGCACTAGTAGGGTACTATTATTTTTATGAAAGTTTGTTTAAAAGGGTCATGAAAGATGAGAGCCCTAGTGGACTAAACAATTATCTTTCCCTGACTCTGATCATTTTGGATGGTTTATAGTCATCTGTTCTTTCCACATTAGGAGAATGTTATCCCACTATCCAAATCTTGGAAACTGCAACAAAGACAAGCTGGGAAGAAAAATGTATTGCATACAATGGTTCTTCTCACGATTAATTTACACATTCAATGGATCAACTCAAATTGAACCTATACAAATTGGTCATCCGTTCTTGCAAAGAGGATAAGAACATTATATATACTATGGTTGTAACAATTTCTACAAGATAATATACCAATATCATGTAATGGTACTTGGACCACAGAACCTTACCTCTTTCAAGCTTTTCTATGGTCAAATCTGGATGAGAAAATTGAGAACTCAAATGCGGTTTGCGAGTAAAAATATAAGCATGCAACTAAACTTGACTCTGGCCCTCTGGGTATGATTGTAAAAGGGATGACGATGCCCTCTCTACATTCTTCCCTGAAGCATAAAGTGAAACTCCTGCGGCTTGGAATGATGAAGAGGAAGAGAGAGCTGGGGCTGAAGCTGCAGTGGTGGAGAAAGCGCTAATGTTGCTGCTCACATTCATGCTGCTTCCATTAATGGACCCTTCAGTCAAGCCCTTAGGAGCAGGTGGCCTCTCAATCTCTGTAATCCCTTCTAACATCTGCACCACTTTGCTCATCATTGGTCTGTGTGACGGTTGCTCCTGGATGCACCAAAAGCTGACTTTAATTGCCCTCACCACTTGCTCCATATCAACCTCTTGGTCATCAAGCCTCCGGTCAAGAATTGCCTTGATATTACCCTTCTCAAACTCTTCATAAGCCCACACACAGAACTTTTGCCTACGGGTTTCTGCAGATACTTCGAAATTACGTCTCCCACTCACTATCTCCAAAAGAACCATACCATAACCATAAACATCAGATTTTGAAGTTATTGGAAGATTTGCCAGCCATTCTGGTGCCAAATATCCTCTTGTACCTCTGACGCTTGTCAAGGTTCGGTATCTATGGTCCTTTGGATTAATCAGCTTGGCAAGACCAAAATCTGAGACTTTGGCAGCATAGTTCTCATCCAAGAGAATGTTTTCTGGCTTTATATCACAGTGGACGATGCAGTCCCGACACTCCTCGTGCAGGTATGTCATCCCCCTTGCAGTACCAAGGGCAATGTTGAACCGGTATTCCCAATTCAAGATTTTTTCTGACTGGCCTTCTGATACGAAAAGGAAATGATCAAGAGACCCGTTTTTCATGAACTCGTATACTAGAAGCCTATGGCGCCCTTCGGAGCAAAAACCAATCAATCTCACCAAATTCAAATGATGGGTGCTACTTATAGTCGCAACCTCCATTCTAAACTGTTTTTCCCCCTGTTCAATTCCCTCAAGTTGCTTCACTGCAGCAACCGTTCTATTAGTAAGAATCCCTTTGTACACAGCACCAAATCCTCCAGTTCCAAGCTTCTCCTTGAATCCCTTGGTTGAGCGCTGGAGCTCCTTATATGTGAACTGGACTGGAGCACCAGAAGCATACTCAAGAAGGGCATAGTGAGCTGACAATACTCCGAACTTGGGGCTGTTTCTACAACACCACCACCACAAACTACCCTCCAGGGCAACCAAACCCAAAATGGTGCCTATAACCACAACAGCTACAACCCACGGATGCATCCTCCAACCGCCGCCCTTCCCAGAAAGCTGGGCATTAGGTGACGGGTTTGGATCCACCGGTGAGCAAACCTTGATGTATGAACTGCTCGGCAGCGCCGGACTCTGATAGCCACTAATAAAACCTGGAGTCTTGAAATAACACAACCCCGTCCCATCTGACAACGAAGTTGAAGCATCGCAACTAGGATTCACAAGACAATTCGACCGACATGCGGATATACCCACAAAGAAAATCTGCGACTCTGTCTCCGGAGGGTATGTTAGGAACTGTGTATTTTCCATATCCAACATAGTCGGATTCCCTGGACAATTCACAGTCTCCACCTTCCTCTTACACCCTTTCCTACCATCTTTTGGATCAACGAGCTCGAAATTCTGAGATGGGCACCCGCAAATCGGGTCCGTATCATTGTAACTACAAATTCCCATATTCCCACAGTACCCAAAAACCTCACATTGATCCTCAACAGCTGCCCATCTCGCAATTTCAGTCCCACTCCCACGATCAGAGCTAAGTATCCTCAAATTCCCATCACCGCCCAACTTCAAATACCTCAGTGTGTCCCTATTCTCGGCATAATCATTGCTGTAAGCCATGATACCCCCACCAGACAAATTGGAATCGAAAATCGACAGAATCCCAATGTTCTGTATTCCCAAACTCGGGGAAGTCATATTGACATCATACGAGGAATTCAAACCCTGAGTGAAATACACAACACTATCGTTCCAACTAAGCGTGAGATTCCCAGAACTAATAAGACGAAAGGAGTACAACCCAGATCGCAGAACCTTACCGGTGGTGAAGTTCTGGGACGGCACGACCGTATCGGTGGGGTTGTCGAAGGAGGACCAGACGACGGTGTCGTTTCGGAGGAGGGAGAGTTTGCCGGTGTCCTCGAGTGAGGCGGAGGAGACGCCTTTTCCGGCGGTGCCTGAGTCCCAGACGGTATTTCCGTCGCCGTTGACGAGGCGGAGGGCGCCAGAGGGGAGGAACTGGAGGGAGGCCGCGGAGTCCACTGGGGTGGAGCCCGCTGTCCAGATGGGGACGCCGCCGGAGTAGGAGATGGCGGCGATGAAGGAGTTGGGGAGGCCAGTGGAGATGAAGCCTAAGGAGAAGGTGGAGCTTGGGGAGGACCACGTCGCCTGGTTCTCGTTGGAGGCGTCGAGGGTTGAGCCTGGTGCGATTGTGCCTGCTGCTTCTGATGCTTTTGCTGCCACTAACAGAAAAACAACAAGGAAGAGTGATCTGGGTTGGATTTGGAGGATCATTTCTTCCCTTTTCTGGGTATAATCCGTGGATTGATGGTTGTGAAGAGATTGAGAGAACGCAGACAAGAGGGCTTAAAACGGTGGGGAAGGAGAAAGGAGAGCGAAGACTTTGACTTGAAAATGTGCAGCTTGAGACTTTGTGGCGGCGGCTGCCAGGTGGGGGCGCGCCAGTCCCTCACGATTCAATTGCCCCTCATTTGGGGATAGTTTAGTCATTATATGGCCATAGAGTCAAACATTTTGAATTCTAAGTTTTGACAAAGTCCCACCATTTGGCATTTGATATTCTTAGGCCCGTAGGCCAATATCCCGGCCCAGACCAGCCCAAGGAGAGACCAATGGTCCAGTACATAATGAGTTTAAAGGACTATTTGAGATTGCGTTTGAGTGGCTTAAAGAGTGGCTTAAAAGTACTTTTAACACTCAAAAAGTCAGTTTGAAAAAAAAAATACTAATTTGGTAAAAAAAAAAAAACACTTTTAAGGGTCCAAAAAATCTAAAAATGACCAAAACACGCTTTTAGCAAAAACCTAAAAGTGAAGTTTCTACCTAAAAGCGCTTTTTGGCAAAATTTTTATTTTTAAGCCTTTTTACCAAAAATACGTTTTAGTTATTTTTAGACTTTTTGAACTCTTAAAAGCGCTTTTAATTTTTTTACCAAACAAATATTTCTTTTTTCAAACGTATTTTTTGATTGTTAAAAACACTTATAAGCCTCCTCAAACACAACCCCAAACAAGCCCTGAATAGGAGTGCCCCATGAGATCATGCCACGTTATGTCATTTTAATCATTTCTCATATCCTCGATAGAATATTAGACAATGCTACACTAAAGCACACGTGTCACGCCTTACTTTTCTACATTCCTGCAATAGTAGCATGTGACGTTTAATTGACACAATTGCCTTGTTACAACTACGTTGTGATAGAAGGTGAAACTTGGCGTGAAATGTGATTTGTTAAAGTTAGTAATTAAATATAACGACCAATCAAAACGCTAGCCAATGACAAGGATACACATGGTGTTGTGATATGTGTTACAAACATTAATTTTCTAGCCAATAATTTACTATTATTTATTATATTTTTTACCTTTGGGTCTTAAACCAGATTTATGATGAAATGAAATTAATTTTAATTCTTTTATGGTTTGACCATTGGTTAGAGGAAAAACGGCTTTGGCCTTTATTATCAAATGCTTTATGGTTTTTTTTTATGTTATGACCGTTTGGTCATAAAATACTTTAATGCATTGGTTTTGTCTTAATGCTCCTAACCGTTGGTGACTTTGCTTTATTAAAAAAAAACTCACCAACACTTTTATATATATATATTGGGCTACCAAGAAAATTACAAAAAAAAAAAAGAGCACTTGAGATAGATATATATATATATTACTTCTATGTTTTCAATTATAGAATAGTTGTTCTACAAGAAAAGATTTGGGTTGTTCTATTACTCTTTGTTATTGGAAGTGCGTCCTTAACGAAGATAGACGCTATAGTCTAATCCTGGGAGGTTGCGTGTCAAAGGATCCGATCGCACCGAGTTATACACTCCGGGAGGCACGAATCAACCTTTAAGGACAACGCTCTTGCGTGATTCTATAGCATTGTGAGATCTTTCAATACTCTACTTTCATCTCTTGTGTTTTATTTATTTTATTGTTAATTTTCATATTGTAATTATTTTATATCAATGAGAATTTGTGCACTATCCAAAATTATTTCCTACAATCTTAAAGGTTGATTCGATGGTTGCACAAATATTATGATTAATTTGCGGTATGCAATTCGCATACAAGAAAGATGAAATTCTTGAATGGAAAGATTTTTCTTTGAAAATTCTGATAATTGATTCATTTATCAAAAGAATGGCTTAATTTCATGCGTAGGTATTGAAAGTGAAAATATTTTGATTGAAAGAGTTTTTATTTGACCCAAAATTTGTGTTATTTAATTTGTTCGTAAAATAATATTTTATTGTTGGGTTATGAATCTTGTAACAAAAAGAATTAAGCCTTTTATGATTTTAGAACTTAGCATTTTATGTTGTGTTGTGCTATGCTTATTGGAGAACATCCATGTAGATTACTAATAATAACAATGAGTAGCACTTTATGTTATGTTGTGCTAAATGTGTGCAAAGAATACAACTTTGCTAAAGATTTTTGCAGGTAAGCACATTGTAAGAGGAAAAGATTTGGTGTGCGTATTGAGTCGATCGGTTCTCACAACACCTAGTTGGTGTGTGGTAGCGACAATCTATTTTGGAAGATCTTGGAGTAAAGCTATTGGCTCCGCTGTGAGTTTTAAACCTGATTCATAGGTCTTATTTTTTTTTTACAATTTCATTTATTAAAAGAAAAATCAAGTGATGAAGGTACTACTTGATTGAATTAAAATTTACATTACATGAATATTGTAATTTGATAAGTGATGATCCTTTATTGATTATTCTATTTCAAAGAAAAAAAATAGTATCTAGCATTTATGTTAGCTATGACATGCTAGATTAGCATGGATACTTTAAAAGTATTTGCTAATTTTTCATCTATATCATTTAGCTTTCCAGTTTTCATGACATGTTGATTATGAATAAAATATATGTAATTATTGATGAGGCTCAATTAATATTTGAGAAATTTATTGTATCATAAGATTGATACCAATGACATATTTATGACAATGAGTCAATAATTAATAGTTGATTATTATTTGGTTGAGCCTAATACTTTGCATATTTATTGGACTTTAGGTGGAAAAATTGTTTTTTTAAAATCTTGATAAAACTTGAAATATGCAACCCCTATATATATAATATATAAGGATCATGTTGAAAAATCACAAGTGGTGATTAGTATTTTTAAGACATCTTTAGAATTGTCAATTGACAGAAAAGAAATAAGAGTAAATGATATATCATATTTAGAGAAAGATGAGCTCATAGAAGTCGTTTCATAAAGCATTTGTGAGCTATTTATGAAAAATTTATTTTCTTGTGAATATTTGGTTTATTCCATTAATATTTAGCATGATAGATTTATACATGTAAATCTTGGCTACATCATTGGGATGAAAAGAAATTAGAACATTGGAATAAATGATGAATGCTATGATTGTCAATTTTGGGCTATTCACCAAAGTGTGGGGGGAAGCCATTATTTTTTTGTCACATTCATAAGCATTGTTTGGAATACCTCGAAGTGTGGGGGTATTTGGCAAATGTTATATTACCCGAGCCTAAAAGGAGGAAACTTGGTTTTAAAACTTATGATTGCAGTTTATTGGTTTTGCATGTAATAGTTCATGCTATAGATTCCTTATTATCAAGAGTGATGTTTTAGATTATAATAGTATTATTGAATCTAAAAATGTTATTTTCCTTGAGCATGTGTTTCCTTTGAAAAATGAGGAAAAATTATTTCATGAATTTTCTGTTGCTTCTAATAAATTGTTGATGGTGTGTAAGAATTGAAAAGAAGCAAGTAAGCTAGAACGGAAGGAATCTCGGTAATGATTTTATTGCTTATATTATTGATAATGGTCTAATATGTTATGGTGAAGCAATTAAATCTATTTGATGCATTTTTTGGTTAGAAGCTATAAATAATGATTTGGAATAAATTATGTCTAACCATTATTGGGAACTTGTTGAGTTACCTCGTAAGACCAAACCAAATGGTTATAAATAGATGTTTAAGAAGAAGCTTAAACCGGATGATACAATAGATAAGTAGATGGTAGACTTGGTAGCTAAAAGCTACAAGTAAATGCAGAATGTTGATTATTTGATACTTATTTTCCGGTTACTAAAATTGCATCTATTGGAATGTTATTTGCCATTGTTTATATTTATAAACTTGTTGTACATCAAATGGATGTCGAAGTTATTTTTCTAAATGATAAAGAAATTTATATGGAGCTGCCCGAGGGACTAGTAATCCCTGGTCAAGAACATGAAGTGTGCAAAATAGTCAAGTCCCTATATGAATTAAAAGCAAGCTCCTAAACAATGGCATAATAAGCTTGACAAGGTGATGTTTTCTAATGTATATTTGATTAATAGTAAATACATAGCAAGTTTTACAATAATGAATGTGTCATTATTTGTTTATATTCATGACTTGCTTATTTTGTGAACTAACATTGATGTTGTGCATGAAGTTAAAAGATTTCTTGCATCTAATTTTGATAGGTAAGACATAGGTAAAGCGAATGTCATGTTGGACATTAAGGCTATTAGAGATAATTATTACATTATTTTATCTCAGATATATTATGCTCGAAAGATGCTTAAAAGATATGAGCACTTTGATTATCCGCCTATATTTACACCATATGATTCAAAAATATAT
>NC_081546.1:5050997-5063468 GCF_901000735.1 Corylus avellana | reverse complement strand
GGCATAATCATTGCTGTAAGCCATGATACCCCCACCAGACAAATTGGAATCGAAAATCGACAGAATCCCAATGTTCTGTATTCCCAAACTCGGGGAAGTCATATTGACATCATACGAGGAATTCAAACCCTGAGTGAAATACACAACACTATCGTTCCAACTAAGCGTGAGATTCCCAGAACTAATAAGACGAAAGGAGTACAACCCAGATCGCAGAACCTTACCGGTGGTGAAGTTCTGGGACGGCACGACCGTATCGGTGGGGTTGTCGAAGGAGGACCAGACGACGGTGTCGTTTCGGAGGAGGGAGAGTTTGCCGGTGTCCTCGAGTGAGGCGGAGGAGACGCCTTTTCCGGCGGTGCCTGAGTCCCAGACGGTATTTCCGTCGCCGTTGACGAGGCGGAGGGCGCCGGAGGGGAGGAACTGGAGGGAGGCCGCGGAGTCCACTGGGGTGGAGCCCGCTGTCCAGATGGGGACGCCGCCGGAGTAGGAGATGGCGGCGATGAAGGAGTTGGGGAGGCCAGTGGAGATGAAGCCTAAGGAGAAGGTGGAGCTTGGGGAGGACCACGTCGCCTGGTTCTCGTTGGAGGCGTCGAGGGTTGAGCCTGGTGCGATTGTGCCTGCTGCTTCTGATGCTTTTGCTGCCACTAACAGAAAAACAACAAGGAAGAGTGATCTGGGTTGGATTTGGAGGATCATTTCTTCCCTTTTCTGGGTATAATCCGTGGATTGATGGTTGTGAAGAGATTGAGAGAACGCAGACAAGAGGGCTTAAAACGGTGGGGAAGGAGAAAGGAGAGCGAAGACTTTGACTTGAAAATGTGCAGCTTGAGACTTTGTGGCGGCGGCTGCCAGGTGGGGGCGCGCCAGTCCCTCACGATTCAATTGCCCCTCATTTGGGGATAGTTTAGTCATTATATGGCCATAGAGTCAAACATTTTGAATTCTAAGTTTTGACAAAGTCCCACCATTTGGCATTTGATATTCTTAGGCCCGTAGGCCAATATCCCGGCCCAGACCAGCCCAAGGAGAGACCAATGGTCCAGTACATAATGAGTTTAAAGGACTATTTGAGATTGCGTTTGAGTGGCTTAAAGAGTGGCTTAAAAGTACTTTTAACACTCAAAAAGTCAGTTTGAAAAAAAAAATACTAATTTGGTAAAAAAAAAAAAACACTTTTAAGGGTCCAAAAAATCTAAAAATGACCAAAACACGCTTTTAGCAAAAACCTAAAAGTGAAGTTTCTACCTAAAAGCGCTTTTTGGCAAAATTTTTATTTTTAAGCCTTTTTACCAAAAATACGTTTTAGTTATTTTTAGACTTTTTGAACTCTTAAAAGCGCTTTTAATTTTTTTACCAAACAAATATTTCTTTTTTCAAACGTATTTTTTGATTGTTAAAAACACTTATAAGCCTCCTCAAACACAACCCCAAACAAGCCCTGAATAGGAGTGCCCCATGAGATCATGCCACGTTATGTCATTTTAATCATTTCTCATATCCTCGATAGAATATTAGACAATGCTACACTAAAGCACACGTGTCACGCCTTACTTTTCTACATTCCTGCAATAGTAGCATGTGACGTTTAATTGACACAATTGCCTTGTTACAACTACGTTGTGATAGAAGGTGAAACTTGGCGTGAAATGTGATTTGTTAAAGTTAGTAATTAAATATAACGACCAATCAAAACGCTAGCCAATGACAAGGATACACATGGTGTTGTGATATGTGTTACAAACATTAATTTTCTAGCCAATAATTTACTATTATTTATTATATTTTTTACCTTTGGGTCTTAAACCAGATTTATGATGAAATGAAATTAATTTTAATTCTTTTATGGTTTGACCATTGGTTAGAGGAAAAACGGCTTTGGCCTTTATTATCAAATGCTTTATGGTTTTTTTTTTTATGTTATGACCGTTTGGTCATAAAATACTTTAATGCATTGGTTTTGTCTTAATGCTCCTAACCGTTGGTGACTTTGCTTTATTAAAAAAAAACTCACCAACACTTTTATATATATATATTGGGCTACCAAGAAAATTACAAAAAAAAAAAAGAGCACTTGAGATAGATATATATATATTACTTCTATGTTTTCAATTATAGAATAGTTGTTCTACAAGAAAAGATTTGGGTTGTTCTATTACTCTTTGTTATTAGAAGTGCGTCCTTAACGAAGATAGACGCTATAGTCTAATCCTGGGAGGTTGCGTGTCAAAGGATCCGATCGCACCGAGTTATACACTCCGGGAGGCACGAATCAACCTTTAAGGACAACGCTCTTGCGTGATTCTATAGCATTGTGAGATCTTTCAATACTCTACTTTCATCTCTTGTGTTTTATTTATTTTATTGTTAATTTTCATATTGTAATTATTTTATATCAATGAGAATTTGTGCACTATCCAAAATTATTTCCTACAATCTTAAAGGTTGATTCGATGGTTGCACAAATATTATGATTAATTTGCGGTATGCAATTCGCATACAAGAAAGATGAAATTCTTGAATGGAAAGATTTTTCTTTGAAAATTCTGATAATTGATTCATTTATCAAAAGAATGGCTTAATTTCATGCGTAGGTATTGAAAGTGAAAATATTTTGATTGAAAGAGTTTTTATTTGACCCAAAATTTGTGTTATTTAATTTGTTCGTAAAATAATATTTTATTGTTGGGTTATGAATCTTGTAACAAAAAGTGTTAAGCCTTTTATGATTTTAGAACTTAGCATTTTATGTTGTGTTGTGCTATGCTTATTGGAGAACATCCATGTAGATTACTAATAATAACAATGAGTAGCACTTTATGTTATGTTGTGCTAAATGTGTGCAAAGAATACAACTTTGCTAAAGATTTTTGCAGGTAAGCACATTGTAAGAGGAAAAGATTTGGTGTGCGTATTGAGTCGATCGGTTCTCACAACACCTAGTTGGTGTGTGGTAGCGACAATCTATTTTGGAAGATCTTGGAGTAAAGCTATTGGCTCCGCTGTGAGTTTTAAACCTGATTCATAGGTCTTATTTTTTTTTTACAATTTCATTTATTAAAAGAAAAATCAAGTGATGAAGGTACTACTTGATTGAATTAAAATTTACATTACATGAATATTGTAATTTGATAAGTGATGATCCTTTATTGATTATTCTATTTCAAAGAAAAAAAATAGTATCTAGCATTTATGTTAGCTATGACATGCTAGATTAGCATGGATACTTTAAAAGTATTTGCTAATTTTTCATCTATATCATTTAGCTTTCCAGTTTTCATGACATGTTGATTATGAATAAAATATATGTAATTATTGATGAGGCTCAATTAATATTTGAGAAATTTATTGTATCATAAGATTGATACCAATGACATATTTATGACAATGAGTCAATAATTAATAGTTGATTATTATTTGGTTGAGCCTAATACTTTGCATATTTATTGGACTTTAGGTGGAAAAATTGTTTTTTAAAAATCTTGATAAAACTTGAAATATGCAACCCCTATATATATATATAATATATAAGGATCATGTTGAAAAATCACAAGTGGTGATTAGTATTTTTAAGACATCTTTAGAATTGTCAATTGACAGAAAAGAAAGAAGAGTAAATGATATATCATATTTAGAGAAAGATGAGCTCATAGAAGTCGTTTCATAAAGCATTTGTGAGCTATTTATGAAAAATTTATTTTCTTGTGAATATTTGGTTTATTCCATTAATATTTAGCATGATAGATTTATACATGTAAATCTTGGCTACATCATTGGGATGAAAAGAAATTAGAACATTGGAATAAATGATGAATGCTATGATTGTCAATTTTGGGCTATTCACCAAAGTGTGGGGGGAAGCCATTATTTTTTTGTCACATTCATAAGCATTGTTTGGAATACCTCGAAGTGTGGGGGTATTTGGCAAATGTTATATTACCCGAGCCTAAAAGAAGGAAACTTGGTTTTAAAACTTATGATTGCAGTTTATTGGTTTTGCATGTAATAGTTCATGCTATAGATTCCTTATTATCAAGAGTGATGTTTTAGATTATAATAGTATTATTGAATCTAAAAATGTTATTTTCCTTGAGCATGTGTTTCCTTTGAAAAATGAGGAAAAATTATTTCATGAATTTTCTGTTGCTTCTAATAAATTGTTGATGGTGTGTAAGAATTGAAAAGAAGCAAGTAAGCTAGAACGGAAGGAATCTCGGTAATGATTTTATTGCTTATATTATTGATAATGGTCTAATATGTTATGGTGAAGCAATTAAATCTATTTGATGCATTTTTTGGTTAGAAGCTATAAATAATGATTTGGAATAAATTATGTCTAACCATTATTGGGAACTTGTTGAGTTACCTCGTAAGACCAAACCAAATGGTTATAAATAGATGTTTAAGAAGAAGCTTAAACCGGATGATACAATAGATAAGTAGATGGTAGACTTGGTAGCTAAAAGCTACAAGTAAATGCAGAATGTTGATTATTTGATACTTATTTTCCGGTTACTAAAATTGCATCTATTGGAATGTTATTTGCCATTGTTTATATTTATAAACTTGTTGTACATCAAATGGATGTCGAAGTTATTTTTCTAAATGATAAAGAAATTTATATGGAGCAGCCCGAGGGACTAGTAATCCCTGGTCAAGAACATGAAGTGTGCAAAATAGTCAAGTCCCTATATGAATTAAAAGCAAGCTCCTAAACAATGGCATAATAAACTTGACAAGGTGATGTTTTCTAATGTATATTTGATTAATAGTAAATACATAGCAAGTTTTACAATAATGAATGTGTCATTATTTGTTTATATTCATGACTTGCTTATTTTGTGAACTAACATTGATGTTGTGCATGAAGTTAAAAGATTTCTTGCATCTAATTTTGATAGGTAAGACATAGGTAAAGCGAATGTCATGTTGGACATTAAGGCTATTAGAGATAATTATTACATTATTTTATCTCAGATATATTATGCTCGAAAGATGCTTAAAAGATATGAGCACTTTGATTATCCGCCTATATTTACACCATATGATTCAAAAATATATTTGGTTAGGAATCACGGTGATTGTGTTTTGCAAGAAAAATATGCACAAATCATTAATAGCTTGATGTTTTGACAAACTGTATATGCCTTGATATATATTACATATATTGTTAGTAGATTGAGTAGATATACTCATAATCATGGTATTGAGCATTGAGATTATATCTCTAAATTGTTGAGATACTTTAAAGGCACAATTAATTTTGGTTTGTCATGTTGTGATTATCCTGTTATTTTGAAAGGATATTGTGATGCTAACTGGATTTTTGATTCAGATAAGCAAAGCCTACTAGTGGCTATGTGTTTACTCTGGCTAAAGGAGTTATCTCTTGGAAGTCCTTAAAAAAAAATTGCATAGCAAAGTTTACTATGGAGTCAGAGTTAATTGCCTTGGAGAAGGCAGGAACTGAAGATGAATGGCTAAGAACCTATTGGTTAATTTATTTGTCTTTATAAGCTAACACAGTTCCACCTATGTGTTTATTGTGATTTTCAGGCTGCCAAAGCTCGAGCAAATAATTTATAATAAGAAAGTGCACAATATTGTGAGGCAGCTTATTGAGACCGGTATATGTCCATGGACTTTGTGAGGTCATAAAAGAATTCTGCAAATTCTTTGACCATGCCATTAGCAAGAAGGCTAGTGAGAGAAGCATCGAGGGGGATAGGACTGATACCCAAATCATGACACTGTGATTGATACCCAACCTCTGTGATTGGAGATCCCATGAATGAGGTTTAATGGGAAACGAAGTCACAAGTGAAATGAGATATGGTACTGTCAATTTATATTTATTAACTATCTTGTTGAAAAGATTAGTTATGAGTCCATCCCTATGGTGTAAGACAGTACAAGATGCAGAGTGATTAAGGATGAGCTTAAAGCTCTTAATGGATCCATAGTCCCTACCTGTTGGGATGGGGTGTTCCCTGCACACACTCTTGATGGATACCACCTATATGAGTGTGGAGGTGCTATCTCCTATGAGACTTGGGTAGGTCTCTAGAGCGCTCATGAAAGCCATTTTATGGTGTAATAACAAAAGATGCAGAGTGAGTAAGGATGAGTTTAAAACTCTTAATGGGTCCATAGTCCCTACTTGTTGGGATCGGATGTTCTCTGCACACATTCTTGATGGACGCCACCTATGTGAGTGTGGAGGTGGTGCCGCTTCCTATGAGACTTTGGCAAGTCTCTAGAGCACTCATGAAGCCCAGAGGCGCATGGCCTGTATAAGGCGCCAACCCGCTATAGAACAACACAATTTTCTTTATTTGATTTGATTTGACTTTTGGTTTATTTGATTTAATTTAATTTTTTGTTTTTGGATAAAGTTATGTGGATGATAAGTTTGTTTAACTTGTGGATTTGGTTAAAAGAGTTTAACTCTACCACGATTCATTAAGTTCCTACTTATTTATCCTAGGTGTGGTTAAAACCTTCGGGTACCACATCGATGCATGCTTTAAATCTCCTCTTATTCTAATATTTGTAACATGTGGGGGATTGTTGTGATATGTGTTACAAACATTAATTTTCTAGCCAATAATTTACTATTATTTATTATATTTTTTACCTTTGGGTCTTAAACCAGATTTATGATGAAATGAAATTAATTTTAATTCTTTTATGGTTTGACCATTGGTTAGAGGAAAAACGGCTTTGGCCTTTATTATCAAATGCTTTATGGTTTTTTTTTTTATGTTATGACCGTTTGGTCATAAAATACTTTAATGCATTGGTTTTGTCTTAATGCTCCTAACCGTTGGTGACTTTGCTTTATTAAAAAAAAACTCACCAACACTTTTATATATATATATTGGGCTACCAAGAAAATTACAAAAAAAAAAAAGAGCACTTGAGATAGATATATATATATTACTTCTATGTTTTCAATTATAGAATAGTTGTTCTACAAGAAAAGATTTGGGTTGTTCTATTACTCTTTGTTATTAGAAGTGCGTCCTTAACGAAGATAGACGCTATAGTCTAATCCTGGGAGGTTGCGTGTCAAAGGATCCGATCGCACCGAGTTATACACTCCGGGAGGCACGAATCAACCTTTAAGGACAACGCTCTTGCGTGATTCTATAGCATTGTGAGATCTTTCCATACTCTACTTTCATCTCTTGTGTTTTATTTATTTTATTGTTAATTTTCATATTGTAATTATTTTATATCAATGAGAATTTGTGCACCATCCAAAATTATTTCCTACACATGGCAAATCCCACATAATGAAGAGAATTCGTGAAAGCATCTCTAGCAAGAGTTTTTATTTTACTATTCAAAATACAACTTTTTTTTTCATTTTAGCTACTAGTTTTTCACTACACACTTCAACAAGAACATCTATTTTAACTATCTACTCTAATTAAATATTATTTTTTTAGTATTATTTTATTAATTTTTTTTTTTATCATTTCTTTGTCTTCTCCATAAAAAGAGATAAAAAGAGAAGGAGAGAGAAAATATTAAAAAAAAAGAAAAAGAAAATATAATAAAATATTACTTACAAGTTGCTAAAGTAACTTGTAAATATAAAAGTTTACTGTAACAGTAGTAGGAAAACCTTTTATTTTATAATATCTGTTAGAGCAAGAAAAGTTAACAAAATAGCTAAATTTATCTAAAAAGTTAGTTTAAAAACTGCTAGATGCTCTCAACACAAGGAAACCAGCCCAAAAGAAAAAAAGGTACACACTCTCACGACTCTCTTGACTTGAACTTCTGTTACACTCATCTCATTTTCACAAAAAAGAAAAAAAAAAAAAATTATTTCTATATGACTACACAAGTAATTAACTGAGAAAGAATCTCCCGCTTTGATTAGGAAAAAAAAAAAAAAAAAACAGAGAACGAAAAACCAATTGATTGTGATAAAGAAAGAAAGTTGATTTGATGCTCTTCAATTTAGTATGGTTGCAGTAGGTAGCAGAGTATTGAGGGCCTTTGGGGGAGGCGGCCTATGAATCTCTGTGATGCCTTCTAGCATGTGCACCACTTTTCCCATTCTTGGCCTCTCTGATGGCTGCTCCTGGATGCACCAAAAGCTTACTTTAATGGCTCTCATTACTTGCTCCACATCCACCTCTTGCCCACCCAGCCTTCTGTCAACAATTCCCACCACATTACCCTTCTCAAACTCTTCATACGCCCAAGCCCACAATACTTTCCAATTCGTTTCTGCAGATACTTCCATATTCCTTCTCCCACTCACTGTCTCCAACAAAACCATACCATAACTGTAAACATCGGCTTTTGAAGTTATTGCAGCATTTTCCTGCACCCATTCTGGTGCCAAATAATCTATATGGTCCTTTAAAGTAGCAACCTTTGCAAGACCAAAATCTGATACTTTTGCAGAATAGTTCTTATCCAGGAGAATGTTTTCAGGTTTTATGTCGCAATGGATTATGCTTTCAGGGCACTCATCGTGAAGGTAAGTGATGCCCCTCGCAGTGCCAAGGGCAATGTTAAACCGAGTCTCCCAATTCAGCAATTTCCCCGGCTTATCATCTGTTTGGAAAAGAAAATTGTCAAGGGACTTGTTTTGCATGAACTCATATACCAAAAGCCTGTGGCTCCTTTCACAGCAAAAACCAATCAATCTCACCAAATTCAAATGGTGGGTGCAACTTAGAGTTGAAACAACCATTCTAAACTGCCTCTCTCCCTCCTCAATCCCCTCGACTCGCTTCACCGCAACAACTGTTCTGTCAGCAAGAACCCCTCTGTACACAGCTCCAAATCCTCCGCTTCCAAGCTTCTCCTTGAACTCCTTGGTTAAGCGCCGGAGCTCCCTATATGAGAACTCGACCGGAGCACCAGAAGCATATTCAATAAGAGCATATTTGGCTGACAAAGACAATCCTCCGATTTTGCGGCTGCTTCTACAACACCACCACCATAAACTACCCTCCAAGGCAATCAAACCCAAGATGGTCCCGATAACCACCATAGCTAATGCCCAAGCATGCATCCTCCAACCGTCGCTCCGCATAGAAGGCGATGCGTTTGGGACCGCCGGTGAGCAGACCTTGACATATGAAGTGCTGGGGAGTGCCGGATTAGTATACCCGGAGATAAAACCCGGCATCTTGTAGTAGCACATGCCACCCCCATCTGACAATATAGTCGAAGCATCACAAGTAGGATTGACTAGGCAACTCATCCTACAAGAGGATATACCCACCATAAAGATCTCGGAGCCCTCGACGGCAAATAGACTCTGAGGAGGAAACGTTAAGAACAGAGTATGTTCCATTGTCAACATGGTCAAATTCCCCGCACAATCCTCAGTCGCCACCTTCCTCTTACACCCTTTTCTGCTATCTTTTGGATCAAGCAGCTCGAAATTCTGAGAGGGGCACCTACAAATGGGATTCTTACCGCTATAACTACAGATTCCCATGTTCCCACAGAACCCAAAAACTCTGCATTGATCCTCAACAGCTACCCATCTCACAGTTTGAATCCCACTCCCTTTATCAGAGCCATAAATCCTCAAATTCCCATCACTATCTAACCTCAAGAACCTGAAGATCTCACCTGATTGATTATAATCATTACTATAAGCCATTATAGCCCCCCTAGTCAACGTGGGATCTGAAACCGACAAAATACCAGTGGGCTGTAATCCTAAAGTAGGCGAAGTTCTGTTATTCGAAGAATTAAAAGTACCTCGACTCCAATATGCAGTACTGTCATTCCACTTGAGATTAACAGTACCATTACTAAGAAGACGAAACGAGTACAACCCATTTCGCAAAACGTGACGAGTTGAAAATTTCTGCCCCGGCACGACGGTGTCGGTTGGGTGTTCGAAAGAAGCCCAGACCTGGATGGTCCCATTTCTCGTGAGGACAAGGTTGCCGTAGTCGTCGAGGGAGGCGGAGGAGACACCGAGGTTGGCGGTGGCAGAGTCCCAGACGGTATGGCCAGAGCCGCTGACGAGCCGGAGGTTGCCTTCTGTGGGATGGAGTTGGAGGTAGGCAGCAGAGTCGACGGGAATGGTGCCTGCGGACCAGATGGGGATACCTCCAGAGTAAACAATGGCGGCTAGGAAGGTCGGTGGAGAGGTAGGGGGGTTGATGGGGATGAAGCCGAGTGAAAATGTGCCGTTTGGGGAGGACCAGGCTTGGTTTGTGTTGGAGGCGTTAAGGGTTGAGCCTGGTGATATTATGTTCACCATTGCTAAGGAAATTGTGGGGAGGAGGAGGATCGAGAGTAGGAGGATTTGGATTTTGGTTGTCATCTTTCTTTTCCTCCTCTGTTTTTTGGGTTATTTCTGTTTCTGGGTTTGTCAGAAACAGAGATGGTGGGTTTAACAGGACAGAAATCCAATCATCCGGGGAAGGGAATGAGGAAAAGATCAGAGCTTTGAGTTTTGGCGATATCAAAATTCAATGGCCTCTGTTTTCCCGAGCCAATGTCCTCCGAATACATATACCGAATAATATTGACCGTGAAGGGGCTGGTACTAACAAAGCTCAGAACTTTGATCTTGTCCTCCTTAGAAGACTTCAGAGTAGAAGATCACAAATATTTCCGTTCAAGTCTTCGTTAAAAGCGACAGACGAAGAAGAAGATAGTTTATGATTTCATCAAAAAAGAAAAAAGAAAAAGATAGTTTATGAAGGAATATTCAGATTTTTTGGAAGTTGGTAAAACAAGTTATTGGGCACAAGAAAACCCATTTACGTTCAAGTCTTTCACCGCGTATGAAAATGTATTCCAAATTTTTGAACAAATATGTAGAATAATTTTTATATATACATATTTATATATACGTTAAATGATAAACTTCAACTCAAACAAGTCGTAAGGTTGATAGTTGGTGTCTTGTAGGACTTGTTCCTTGAACATAATTACAGTTAATCACTAGATGTGGTGAATTTATTTATTAATCATACTTTTAGATTACGATTTTCTTTACTAAAAAAACTAGATATAAACAATTTAAACCATAAGTTTTCGCTCTACCTACCCAATTAATTGCATATAAATTATGTTGACAAGTGACATGATGATCTTCATTTCTGATACGATTAAGAATTTTTTATCCTTTGATATGACTCATATAATGAAAAATATGGCAGCAATTATTGCAACAAATATAACTAAGCTTTACTAACAAAGATAAATCGATTGGATTAAGATCCACTGCAATAACTTTATTATGACAAAAAAAAAAAAAAAAGTGACTTGTAATGCAAGGAGTGATTGTTTGACCACCCATTTGGCCATAATGGCAATCAACCACCTTCGTAAATTAGTTTAGAAAGTGGTCAAATCATTCATTTTGGTCACATGAGTGATTCGACGGCTTCCAAATACCAAGAAAAAAATGTTGAGGGGTAGATAAAAAAGGGTTTACTTTTTTAAGTTGTTTCACACGCATAATATACAGCCAACAAAAGGAAAAGAAACACATCTTGGCTAAACTACACTAAATTCATTAGCCTGCATCCTAGTAAATTAACCTCACAATTCTAAGTACCCATCAAACATAGAATTTAGATTAAGACAACTCAAAAAACATATGAGTTGACGAGATTTTTAATGTTAGTGGGATAAACTTCAGTTTTGAGATTAGATTCATAGGCCTTGCTTGCTATCTGGGCATTCACAGCCTCCGTTGGATGCAGCCCATCAAAGAACACATGGCTGCTCCTCTCTGCACACGCTTGCCCACCTCTTTTGCACAATATTCCATTTCCACCTTCATTCATTGATGCCACTTCACAACAAGATCTACTCGCGTCCTTGAAACCTGTAGACCATGCATCCATGGATTCAAATACTCATTCTCAAATCTCTCTCTCTCTCTCTCTCTCTCTCTATATATATATATATATAGAAGAAGTGATATTTACCTTTGGAAATGGGATTTCTGATGATATCCCTGATAATCTTATATGAGTTGACATAAACAGAAGTAGAACCAGGCATCTCTGACTTGAGAACATCCACCAGTGACTTCAAGTGAGTATTGAAGAGATGAGCTGCCCGGTTCAGACCCTGTACGCAGCCATTGCGACTAATTTGCTGGTTCAACATAACCGTTGGACTGCACCCAAGTGGGTTTACCGACATTAACACAAACCTTCGAGCCCCAAAATTGAACAGCTTCTGCATCAAATCAACAATCTCAGACGAACATATATAACTAAGTAATTAATAGAGGCATGCATTTACTATTGTTGTTGATGTTTGGTGGGTCTTGATAGAGACCATTAATATAAAGTTTCCCAAGCTAAATAAAAGCTATGTTTGGCAAGAGCCAGGCCCGGCACCGTAGCTGGAACGGCACTGTTCTAGCTACAGTACCAACTGACACGTGACAGCAGATATTGATTTTTTTATTTTAATTTTTTTTTATTAAATCAAAATATTAAAAAAAAAAGA
>NC_081546.1:5027335-5050866 GCF_901000735.1 Corylus avellana | reverse complement strand
GGTTCGACCACCCCCAGATCGGCCAGGGCCTTGGCCAAAAATGGGGTGGTCCGGCCACCCCATTTTGGCCAAGCCACCCCAGCGTTCTCCTCTTTTTCTTTTTTTTTTTTAATATTTTGATTTAAAAAAAATTAAGATAAAAAAATCAATTTCTGTTGTCACGTGTCAGTTGGCACTGTAGCTGGAACAGTGCCGTTCCAGCCGTTCCAGCTACGGTGCTGGGCCTAGCTCTTGCCAAACATAGCTAAAGATTCTGGGACAGAGAAGTTTTGATTTGGTGAAGAAATGTAGTAGCCTATGTGTTGTTTTTGTCAAACGCACCATTAATTGCTGAGACAATGATGCTGTCAGGTTGGCAGTGAAGGCTTGAAGACTGACATTGCTGTCGGATTTGCCCAGGAAGTAGTTGAAGGAGTAATCGTTTCCCCCTGTTCCAACAACAAACAAGTATTTGGGAAGCACCACCCTGCTTCTGCACTCCAACTGAGCTTCTAGGTCCGGCAAGGTCACCTTCTCAAAGTTTCTGATCTGTTGACTCAGACTGATCACATGGCCCTGAAAACGAAACCCCATTTGCACAGATGTGAGCTTCATCTGTCAGAGCTTATTGTTGTGGCAATCAAAAAAATGTAAAATCCCAAGACTTTTGCTTCTCAATCAAAAACACTATTAATGAAAAGTTTTGATCCTATAACATGCCACAACCAATGAGAAGAAAAAGAAGAAAAAAGTCTATATATATGTTGTTACCGCAATTAAGCCAGTATCATCTAGAATACCAGAGGCACCAGAAGCATAATTGACACCATGAACAATTTTGCTTCCCTTAGTAGAGGGGTCAGCAAAAGCTGGAATCAATGAGGGGAGTTTAAGGTGGTCACCCAGAAGGTCAATCACATTCTTCCCATTTGTGAACCTTCCTGTGGGCCCAAGTGGGAAATCTATCCCATAAGGCAAGTAGTCAGCCTTAGCCAAGGAGTCCTGGAGGAAGTTGTTGTTGCCATTATCAACCAGAGAGCTTCCAAATATAAACAACCCTTTGATCCCTGCTCCTTTATCATCATTGGCACTAGAATGACAAGTGCATGTGGAAAAACAAGCAAGGAGGGAGAGGGATAAGAGAAGTTTTGAAGGTGTCTTTCTAGTCATTTTGTTGAGAGGGGGATATATGGCCTTGGCTAGGGCTACTTTGTTGCTGGTTTGAACCAATGATTTGTCAAGATGGAATGGAATGGGATGGGATGGCTTATTCTTATATTGTTGTAACTTGTAAAGGAAGACTCTTGATCAGTCGATGACTTGGGAGAGGAAATTTAGTGAATCATGCATTTTTAATGAAGTTGATGAGATTCACCATCAACAATGAATGATATTTTCTTGTGGTAATTTGCATTTTATGATGGAGTGTGACGTGGTGCTTACGGTACAAACTTCTTTTTTTTTTTTTTTCCAACGAACAACGTGTATTTCCATTTTATTCTCGTCATCTTTTTACTTATTAGGGCATATATCGGCATGCTATTAAGGGATAAATACAAAATTGTTCCATGCAATTTTAGGTTTTGACAAATAGTTTGTTAGAGTTTTAAAATGGTTTAAACATTTTTTGTGATAAAAACAAAATAGATATTAAAAAAGTTGATAGAATCCATTAACGTGCATTATACTCACAATTCATTGTGTGGCACGTATCGCTTACAATAAAAAAACGCATGAGTGGTCGGGCCATTCTTTTTAGCTAAATGGAGGTGACCGAACCACCCCAATGCCAAGCATATTGAGGATCCCATGAGCGGTTCAAACCATCCAAAAGGGCAAGAAAAAGGAAAATAAAATAAAATTGAGCAGTCTCCTAATGGGGGTGGCTCAATTAAATCCGAGGGACAAGTCCTGCAATTTCAAACCACCTTACCCACACATCTTTTCCTAGATGGTGATTGATGAATCATGGAGGTTGGCAATTAATATCAAATATCTATGTAGGGCATAAACAACTATTCAATCATGAAAAGACCTTATATATGTTTCTTCGTAAAACGCAAATGTCATGTACCAAAAACGTATCACCATGCTTCTATCATTTATCCCAGTCACATAAAGAAATAAAAATTTCATCATAAATATTCTAACTTAAAAAACGAGGAAACTTTATAGTGCACCTATAGTTTTTAGGGTAAAGTCCACATACTCCCCTCAAACTACCACTCAATTGATAATGTCCCCCACAAACTTTCAATTGTGACAATGTCCCCTCCAAACTACCAAAACATTGTCAATGTCCCTCTCAAGATTAGCAATAAGACAAAAATGCCCCTATAAATTTCTTAATAACACAAAATTGATTTTAAAAAAAAAAACGAAAAATTTTATAATATTAAAAAAAAAACAATTTTTTTTTTAAACAAAAATTTTTATTTTATTTTTTTTAAAACGGAAATTTTTATTTAAAAAAAAAAAACTATTTTTTTATTTAGTTTAAAAAAAAATTCATTTTATTAAACGAAAATTTAATTTTTTTTAAACGTAAATTTTTATTTAAATAAAATTATAAAACAAAAATAAAAATAGAAAAACGAAAATTTTCAATTTTTATAAAAAAAAAAAAAGAATCGAAATTTTTTTAATTTTTTTTCTTATAAAATTGATTTAAAAAAAAAAAAAAAAATTGGCCAAAATTTGGATTTTTTTTTTTTTTTAAATTTTACTAAGGGTAATTTCGTCATTGGGGAGAACATTGACAATTTTTGGTAGTTTGGGAGAAACATTGTCACAATTGAAAGTTTAGAGGGAACATTGTCACAATTGAAAGTTTGGGAGGTCATTGTCAATTGAGTGGTAGTTTGAGGAGGTTATGTAGACTTTCCCCTAGTTTTTATTTTTCAATTGAATGCATTTAAGACATGTAGCTAAAGCAATCTTTTCTTTTATGTTTCCTTTTTACCTTTCATGAGCAATCTTTTCATTTCTTCAGCCCCACAAACAATTTGTAAGTGGGTGACGCCTTGAAAAGTTAGTCCCGTCATAATTAGTATCAGAGCAACTCAATAATGTTATGTGGTATGAAGGCACTACATAAGGTGGCTCGTGGGACCTTATTTAAGACTTCAAGGATGGAGTGGAGGAGATTGTGAAAATAATAACTCTTTTAGAAAATGAAAGAGAAATAAATCATATTCGATGAACTTATCATAAATACTTTATGTGATTTTTCTCTATCACATGCCAGTTTAGATCTTTAACAAGTCTCTCACTTACTCACGAGGCAAAACGTATTAAAAAAAAAAAAATATTGTTTTGGATTATATCCGACTCCCAGATAAATATTCTGGTTCCGTCCTTGTTTATAATGTTTTTTTTTTTTTTTTTTTTGGCTTAAAGGATCTATCTTTTACCCTTTACAGATTGAATTTAATCTCAAGTACTCTCTAATACAACAAACAAAGCTATGGTAGGATGGATTAAAGCTATTGTCTCATTACTGCATAAAATGCACTACAACTTTGAGTCCAGTCTTGCCCTTAAAGGCTTAAAAGAAAATGACATTCATGAGTGATATCCACATGAAAATGCATTGATTGCATAACGACCACTTTTACACAGATTTTTCCTTAAAAAACTTGTGAAAAGATCATGTGGACAGCAGTCAAAGGCACAGAGATTTGTATATCTATGCAGTAGTATGCATTGGCTTCTGTGCCTTCTATCCCATAATTGTTACCGTAGCACAAATGAGAAAGAAGGAAAGAAGGAATACAGTAGAGTAGAGTGGAGTGCTTCTCTGAGGTGAGAGCAGCACTGCAGGCAGTCTTGGAAATGGGGTGTACGCTTCAAATCATAAATGTAGCAAATGGGGAGGACTGAGGAGTGTTTGACCGCCTCAGCTCAGTGGGTAGCTCGGTTATTGATTAACATCACAAAGGAAAGTCCTGGAAGAAGACACTCTGATATTTGCATAAACAGACAAGAGTTCACAGCAATTTTTCTGTCTTGAATTGCTAACAATTTATCTATTTAGATGAGTGATTGGACAACCCAAAATTTATTTAAGCAAATAAATTTTATATATCATCTACTACAATTTCTAACCATTTGAACAAATCATTACAGTGAATGCCAATCCTGCAGAAACTAGCTATTAATGCATGGAGGGGGGGTTGGGGGGATGGTGTCCTTGGAGCTGACAGACTACTGGAAAAACGTTAATGGAACCTACCAAGACAATGCACATTAATTGCCTTTCTTTTCTTTTCCTTGTTCAGTATGTTGGAGGAATTGTCTACATGCAGTGTGCCGTTGGTAATGGGACACTATCACTTGCACCCAATCCAACGGCCGCTTGTGGCCTATTTATGAACTCGTAAGAACGGATTGACTTCCTCCTGCCATTCTAAAGATTCAGGTGTAAGAGGTTACTTATTGCATTGCAATGTGCAGCTTCATATGAGAGGGCACTTAGGCCCATCTTGTTCAGGTAGATGCTCGAACAAGGTAGAGCCCTCCCATTCTACCTTTCATATGAAGTTGTCCATTACTCCCTCTCATATGAAGTTGTCTCATATGCCTTAATATAAATTGGGTTTTTAAATCAAATAAGTAGAATTGCATAGGAATATATAAAATGTCAAACCACAATTTATCATAAAAGCTTAAGCTTAAATTAAATTATTTAACTAATACTTTAATACTCTTCCTCACGTGAGATCAGATGACGTGTATATTATTTTAAGGGAAATCATATATAAAATCCTTAGGTCAACGCGCTTTTATTAAAAACTCTCTGGGTATTTTTTTTTTTGAAATTTAGTCCCTGAGTCACTCGAAACTATTAGAAAACTCCCTACCGTCAATTTTTGTTAACTGTCGTTAGTCCACTTAAAACTCTCCGTTTTATCTGATTAAAATATTAATTTTTTATTAATTTAATTTTAAAAATTAAATCTTAAAAAAAAAAAATAAAAAAAAATTAGAAGGGGTGCCCTAGGTGTGGCGGTCCCTATGGGGTGGCTTGGGGTGGCTCGTGGCCACCAGGTGGTTTACCACCCGGCGGGGTGACTTCGACCGCCAGAGGGAGGGGTTGGCCAAGGGTGGCAATTTTTTTTTATTTTTTTTTTAAGATTTAATTTTTTAAATTAAATTAATAAAAAATTAATATTTTAATCAGATAAAACGGGGAGTTTTGAGTGGACTAACGGCAGTTAACAACAATTGACGGTAGGAAGTTTTTAATAGTTTCGAGTTACCTAGGGACTAAATTTCCAAAAAAAAAAAAATACCCAGTGAGTTTTTAATAAAAGCGCGTTGACCTAAGGATTTTATATATGATTTCCTTTATTTTAATTTAAACGAAAAATAAATGCTGAGAGAAGATTCGAACTCTAGACCTTTGCTCATGAAACTATGTTAAATTGCCAATTATCACATAAGCTTAAGCTGATAGGAAGAGATAAATTTAATCACTTAATCAACACTTTAACACTCATCCTCACGTGTGGACTCAAACTCTCTTTTAATATGTGAGGCCCAACACATGAAATATTTAATTTAAATGGGAGGTGATTTGACAGAGATAAGGTCCGATCTCAAGACATTTGACTCTGATATCATGTTAAATTATCACTTGTCCTATAAGCCTAAGCTTTCGGGACAAGTGGTAATTTAACACATAATAATATGCAAAACTCAACTAAACTATCCCACTTTTTCTACATCAAACAAGAAAGCAAAGCATCAATCTTGGCACCATCCTACAGCATTTAAGGCTTTTAAAACAGATTTATCTTCTTTCATTGAAAAATTAAAAGAGAAATAATATACACTATGAAGATCGACAGTGGAATAGTATACATATGAAACTGAAAATTCAACTACTTTAAAGATCATTAATGCAGCACCAAACTGGGCTGAAGGATGAGAGAAAAACATTAGCAAAGGAATACTCCACAAAAACCAACTCTCAAGGATTATCTAAGTTAAGTGACATGTGTAAGTGAAATCAGATACCTCTCAAGTATAACCCAACTTGCTTTACAGGGCTACCTCTTGTACAGTAACCTGCTTAATTGGAAAGCCAGCAGTAATTTGGACTTCAATGCTGACCTGAACGTCAAATTAAAAAAGTAAGATGAAGAAAAGGGCAAAAACTAAAGGAGAAAAAACAATATCCTTACTCAAGAGAACCCAGTCACATAGTGAAAATAGGTTTAGGTACACTAATACTTTCAGTTACAAAGTTTATATATCAACTGTTACAACCCAGAAAGAAGCTAAACGCATTAAAGGCTTAAAAGCTTCCAAATTATTTTCCCTCAGTTTCCTCCTACAAACACCGAAGCTGTTGATTTTTTCTTTTGATAGTTTAGGTCATGCGTTTATCCACCAACCACCGTTGACACAAAGCTAGAAGTCTAATAAAAAAATTTCATCAAACAATGTCTTACTGTTTTGGCAGCTTCCTAAGGCAAGAAATCAGAAAGCATTCATACAAGCTTACCAAGGAAGAATTTGGATAAGTCATGGAAAAAAGCAAGTCGGAAAAGAAAACATCTCCTCAGATTTATGAATTTAAGATGTAGGAAGAATAGAGCTTACCATTTTTCCTGACCTGTTGACCTGCATTCTGTCCTTTAATATTTCTATTAGTTTGCTAATCGTTTGCGGATTAATTTGGTGATATTCTTACAAGATAGAGTAGTCTACTGAGCCAAAATGAAATCATATCAAAACTCCCAAAGTGTTCCATGAGAAACCATAGGGATCACCAAGAAACTACTTGGATCGCTGTAAGAATAATGGTGATGTGCTGTTTCCAAATTCTTTTTTGAGTTTGAAATAGGGAGGAAACCTATCTCAAAGAGAACTAGACTAAATATACAGATAAAGGGATGCCAGAAGATGACAACACTTGTCATACTCAAACGAACCATAAATACACAAATGAAGCATTACCCAAATTTTCTGAGTGAAAAGAAGTTTACCCTCATGAACTTTTGTGTTTGAAATTAATAAGCACAAAGTATACCAAGGTCTTTAAATAAACTCAAAAAGAAATATACCAATAGCTGTATCAGTTAATGTGAACATGAAGGACTCTTGTTGTCCTGCCCACTTCACTCTTCCTCCCACTTCAGCACCCGCTTTCTCACACCATTGTCAGAAATAACCTTTATCCTCTATCTCCCAAATCAACAATCTCAACACCAAATAAATTTCTTTCCCTCCATGATGCTGTAATTGGTTTGTCTTAAACATATGTATGTGATTTTTTATCCAAATCCAACTGCATCCAGTGACCTTCTTGACAACTTTATGTTCTATGGACTTTCTTACCCGAACCATACTCTCCCATCTGCCCCTCATCTCATATAACCGAGCCAATACCAAATAAGGTAGAGACGACTGCGGTTCAAACTCCATCATCCTCTCTGCAATTGTTTCAGTGAGTTTCAAGTCTCCATGAATCAGACTAGCACGAAGAATTGATCCCCATATAATACAACTAGGTTCATAAGGCATTGCATGTATAATATCCATTGCTTCTTTTAACTTACCAGCTTGACTCAACAACTCCACTACGCAAGCATAATGTTCATCCCTGGGTAGAACTCCATATTCCTTCTCCATTGATGAAAAAATAATCATTCCATCATCAACAAAACTCCCATACTTGCAAGCCAATAGCACTCCAGCTAGAGTTATTCGATCTGGTGGAGGACCTTCCTGAATTAGTTCCTTAAATATGTCCAGGGTCTCATACACTCTACCATTGTTAGTCAAACCCAAAATTATTGTGTTCCAGGATATCAAATCTCGTACACCCATATTAGAAAAGATTTTCATGGAAAAGTTAATGGACCCAACTTTAGCATACATTTCCACAAGTGAATTAGCAACAACTGAATCTGACTCGAAACCCACTTTAATAACTAAAGAATGAATTTGACTACCCTGTTCTGGTGGGTGGAAAGTGGAAACAGCACTTAGAACACTGCTTAGTGTGAACTCAGTCGGCCTGAGGTTCTCCCTCAAGGTCAACACAAAGAGTTGCAAAGCATCCTCCACAAAACCATGTGCTGCATAGCTTGGAATCATGGTATTGCTAAGTGCTGAATCCCATTGACCTAGTTCTTCAAAAAGCTGGACTGAATCCTCCAATCTGTTGCATTTAGAAAACATATCAATAACAGCACTTGATACAATGCTATTAGAATTAAATCCCACCTTGATGCAGAAAGCGAAAACCTGCTTACCCTTTTCCAAATCTTGCAAGTCTGAACAGACACTGATGACTGTTGATACAGTAAACTGATCGGGAGAATGCTCTGTGGTTCTCATTAAACAGAATTGATCCAGTGCCAATTCTCTGTACCCAGATCTATGACAAACTAAAATTAAAGAGTTCCAGGAGATCATATCCAACTTCTCCATGGTCAGAAACACACCAAAAGCATAATCAACAAGACCTAGCTTGCCATACATATCAATTAATGAATTCCCAAGCACCACATTAGATAAATTCAGACCATGCCGAATCATACAGCCATGAATCTGCTTACCATGACGAGCACACGACACAGGCGACAACAGAATCGACAAGGTGAACCCACTTGGTCTCACACCAGCATTTTGCATTTCCATGAAAGTTTTTAACGCATAATCAACAAAGCCACACGAAAAATAACCTGAAATCATCGTGTTCCAAGTAACAACGTCTCTAACAGGCATTTCATCAAACAAACGACCTGCCCTTTCAACTTGGCCGTGTCCTAACACCCCTTTCAGGCAAACATTCCAAGATATACAATTCTTGTCGGAAATGCCATCAAAAACTTTCAAGGCATCATTAACGCTGCCAACCTGAGAGTACGGGTCGAGACAGCGATTACCCAGAAAAGTATGGCTATCAAATCCCACTTTTATCAACTGGGCGTGGATGACTTTGGCAAAATTTAACGACTTTAGTGCTAAACAGTGATCTATCAGGTTAGAGTAATAGGACAGCGAAGTTCTGCGAGGGCCTTGCGCTTGCTTTAGAAATGGGTACATGCAAATGCTGCGACACTGCGTATTACATAGCTTGTTGCTTGTATAAAATCTTTAAACAAAGAGACTAAACCATACCCTCATCATAAGCGAATATATGTTATGACATATAGTTGACGTCGCCTTGTTGAAGACCTTGCTGGGTGAAGGAAATGGATGCTGCAGCCTGCAGGGTTATTTTCTTCACTTTAGTAGTGACTCTGTAAGTATGGTATTATTTGGAATAATGACGATATAATGCGTTTCTGTCGATTTCTAGAGCTGACGAATAGGTGAAAATCCCAGATGTTTGGAAGAAAAAAATTTCGTCAATAAAACTAAGGAAATAAATAAACAATTCAACAAATTTAATTATTATTTAAAACATATAAATGTAACTTATAATTTATTTTATCATACCTAACATTAATTTATTTTATTGTCATCGATGAGTCTTCATATGCTCTTCGGATTTAATTGGTTTACCATAATACTATTAAGAAAAGAAAAAATTCCTAAGCAATGATTTACCGGCAAATATGCTAAATCTACTATGGCACAAGCTCGTTTAGAATTTTATTGGAGCATAATAAAATCATTACTTTTTTTCATAATCTCAAGTAACTAAAATTATATGAAAATATAAATAAAATACATAATGAAAATTATATATATTCATAAACTATTAATTTAAAAGAGCAGTATAAATATAAAAGTTTGATCAATGTTAAAGTTTGGTTACATACCTAAAACTTTTTTTTTTTTTTTTTTGACAAATTTGATTACTCAGAAGAAATATAATAACAAAAGGTTTAAAGTTTGTGCAAAAAAAATTAAAAAATTATTATTATTTTTTTTCTTTTTACATGTCCACGTAAGAGGGAGAATGAGAATTCAAACTAGTAACATCCGCTTTATAAAATATGATCCCTAGTAGATTGAGCTACGGTTGGGACGGGTCATCCTTTTAGTTGCCAGGTCATTTGATAATTTGTTGGTGTCTCAAAGTCTGGAACACTACGAGCATTTCTCCAATTTAAACAGTGCGTATTTCTTTTATGAAAACGATGCGTTTTTGCCAAAAAATCAAAAGACACTCGTCTTCCCATCTTTCTTCTTCTACCTTACATCTGACCTAAAATATCATAACACCTGAAACTACAGTGACAAAAAAAAAAAAAAATCATGTCGGCGGCCAAGCGTGAATCCGGTCATCTTGAAAAATATTTGTTCGTGTAAAGTTGATGCCCCCTGATGATCGCTTGATGATTGTTTGAGGGTGGGCTTTGAAAAAATTCTACCGAAGCAAGGGGGATTTTTGGGAGGTGAGGGGTGGCACTTGACCCCCCTCACCTCTTATCTCCTATTCCTCACCGGAGAAGGAGCTCAACCCGCGAGTATTCCCAGGCAGGATTTTAATTACTACCCGTTTATTCTTATAACCCGACTATTATCCGTTTTAGCAAGTCAGTTATAAGAAAAAAAAAGGAGTCAAAATCAACCTCGGAGTACCGTATCCGGGTTCAAAGGTTTATGACCGGTGTCCAGTAGTATGTCGGCTCGTTCTCCCAACAAGTCTAGGAGACAAAGAAGTCGGTGGTTCTATATATATATATATATATATATATATGAAAAAATTTATTTTACTCCCTTAAAGTTTCAGCGATTTTTTAATTTAAACTCTAAATTTAAAAATTGACAATGTACCCTCTTAATATTTAAAAAATTTTCAATTTAAACTTTCTGTTATTAATTTTCATTAAATTGGACGAAAATTTAAAATTTAAAAAAAAAAAAAAAAAAACTGAGAGTAATTATGTAATTTTAGAGATTTTCGTCTAATTTGACGGAAATTAATAACATAAGGTTTAAATTGAAAATTTTTAAAACATTAGGAGAGTACATTGCCAATTTTTAATTTTTGGGGTTCAAATTGAAAAACTCTTGAAACTTCAGGGGTGAAGTAGATTTATATATATATATATATATATAAAAGAAGGCCTTCATCATCCATTGTTTAATCATCTCTCTCTAAGGCCACAAAAGAATCCTAAATTTGCATATGAATTTGCACCAAAAATAATAATAAGAACAAATTTATTCCAAACAACGCTTATAAGTTTGTTAGGATATAATTAATTCACACATATGATAAGATTTGTCGATTCAAAAGAAAAAAAATGAGAAGATTTGATAAATAAAATAAAAAAGCATCCATCTGAAGAAGTAAAATAAAAAACTATCAAATTGTAAAAGGAAAAAAAAAATGATCAACATCATTAATCTTGATCCACTTCACGCCGGCAGGTGGGACAAGTGTTCCGCTTCTCCAACCAGGGAAGAATACAACCCTGGTGATAAAGATGAGAGCAATCCATCCGAAGAAGCTCTGCCCCCTCCGGCGATGAAAGCTCTTCCAAACATACGCTGCAGGTACCCAGTAGTTCTTGATCACTCTTGCATGCAACAAAGCAGCCCTTCTTGATCAACTTCTCAATCGCGCTACTTGATCCTCCGCCACCGCACGTGGGTGCCAAATCCACATCGTCCAGAACTTGAACAGAATCCAGATTAGGCAACCCCGATTGAACAGGAGCGCCGACGCTTCCTACGTCAAATATCTCGTCATGATCATCTCCGAAGTGATCGAACTCGACCACCATGGAAAAGTTCATCTGCAATGCGCGCGTAATCATGCGCTGGGTAGTACCAGGGTCCAGAGGCCCGAAGTTGAGGTGAAAGTGCATGGCCACCTCGGAAAAGCAGTGCTGGTAAAAGGCCGGTTCTAGGAGCCAAAGCGCAGGAAAACCTTCAAAAAGCAGAGTCCACGGCGGGGTTAATATGATGTCATTTAGGACTTCCAAGCCGTTGTGGGTCCGCACCAGTATTCGGTAATGAGGGAAGATTCGAAGTTCAAGCCTGCCGGTTCCCGTAGGCCTTCTTTCCATGTGTCTGGACAAACCCGATGGGAGTGAGCTGAGAGCTGGAAGGGAAAGTTGGTGACGAATGAAAGAGACCCACTTGGCTCACGTATTTATATAGATATAGCCCATCGACTTCTTATCTCCTATTCCTCACCGGAGAAGGCGCTCTAGCCGCGGGTATTCCCAAGCAGGATTTTTCTACCCGATTATTCTTATAACCCGACTATTATCTGTTTTAGCAAGTCGGTTATAAGGGAAAAAAAAAAAAAAGGGAAAAATATAAAAAAGTCCCCCAAACTACCAGCCGTTTGCGATTTAGCCCCCTGATGTTCCAAAACTCATAAAGTAGCCCCCCAAACTACCAAAATTTTGCATTTTGGCCACTCCGTTAGTCAAAACCGTTAGTCTGGACGGAAACCTCGAAACGATGCCGTTTTATTAGGGTTAAGTTACGAAATCGCCCTTATGGCATTTTTTTTTTTTTTTTTTTAAAGCTGGAGCAAAACGGCGTCGTTTTGCTTATGGTTAGGGAACCCTAAGCAAAACGGCGCCGTTTTGCTTAGGTTAATAGGTAACAGTTTGGCCTCCTTCTCCTTCACGCTCACGCTCACGCTCACGCATCCGTTCCCCTGGTTCACCCATCCCCCCGCCCGATTCTCGGCTTCCCCGTTCACGCAGCCCCACCGCACGGTGCGCCGCCCGATCGTAGCCATCCCCCGGTCACGCAGCCCCCCTCGCACGCGGCGCCGCCCGATCGTAGCCATCCCCCGGTCACACAGCCCCCACCCAGCCCCGCGCACGGTTCCGGCCGGTCGTCGCAGTCCCATTCACGCATCCGGTCCCGTCATCCCGAAGGTAGCCCACTTTCCCGATTGAGTTTTTCCTATGGGTTTGGTTGTTTTTTCCCGATTGAGTTTTTCCTATGGGTTTGGTTGTTTTGTTAAAGATATTGTGGAGAATGGGTTTGGTTTGTTTGTAGAAGATTTTTCTGGAGAATGAGTTTGGTTGTTTTGCAGAACATTTTGTGGAGAATGGGTTTGGTTGTTTTGTTAAAGATTTTGTGGAGAATGGGTTTGGTTTGTTTGTAGAAGATTTTCCTGGAGAATGGGTTTGGTTGTTTTCCTTCACATTTTGTGGAGAATGGGTTTGGTTGTTTTGTATATGTATTGATGTTCTGATTAAGTGCGAAGGAGAATTCGCTTTATAGTGTCCAAAAGTGATATGGGTCCCTATGTTTAGAATATTTTTGTCTCTATATTTTTGCCTTGTCTGCAGCAGACCCGTTGGTTTTGAATATAATTTTTTTGTTGTTAAAAATTGAAAGTTATTGGTTGCTGTGAATTTTTTTTTGGTTAAACATAGAAAGGTATTGGTTGATGTGTATATTGTTTGCTTATTGTCGGATGGGTTGGTTTAAAATTTTGCATTCTGCCTTCCCTTTGTTCTGTGGTCCCCCTTGTTGTAATGCATGTCACGCAGCTGGTCCCATCGTCAACGATGGAGAAGTTTGCTGGCGAAGATGATGCGAATGGCTGTGTACTGTCGGTGGGAAGTTCGCCGGCGAAGTCTACCTCTACGTGTACGAAATGCCTATGCGGAATAGAATCACCAGTGATGACTTCTCGCACGCAGAAAAATCTTGGTAGAAGGTTTATTGGATGCGGTAAATATAAGGTGCGAATTTAGGTTTTAAAAATTAGGGGTTTTCGATTTCTTTCTTTCTTTCTTTCTTTATGCTTTTCTCCATTTGATTCAAATCTGTACAGTGATTGCTGGTTTGGATTTGTGGGTCTATTCTAAGAGATGTGTTCCATGTTGTGTAGCCAATGTTTTTTTGTGGGTTCCATTTGATGTTTTTGATGATGACTACTTATATTAGACGTTTTTCATTTGCTTATGTGATGAGAATAGAAGACTTACACCCATTAATATGAATTTGTTTGAATAAGTAAGCTGCCAAAAAATTAAGGAAAGAAAAAAAAAAAAAGAAGAAGATATTTGATGAACATATTCATTTACTTTTGAAATGCAGGACCCCATTTTCTGAGACCCATTCATCACTTTGTATCCCAATAGCATATTCACTTTGTATCCCATTCATCACTCTGTATCCCAATAGCATAAGTTTAATTATTATCCCCTTTTGCCTTATTAATTTGGTTAATTGCTTCTTGAAGTTTAATGACATCGTTTTTATGTACATGATGAAAACATATGTCAATCTATTCCCAATAATAATAATTAATAATAACATGGTATATATTCCCATTCTATGCGACTGTTTTAGCTCTCTCTTAGAGCATACAGCAATTATTTATTGTTCTAAGCAAATAAAGATAATGTTAATTAGAAAGGTGGGTCTTTAGACTCTTTTTTTTTTTTTTAATTCTTATTATTATTTTATTTTTTATTAGAATTAGGGATGTAAATGTTTCACACTCCATAAATAGAAATAGTTTGAAAGCTCATAAGGTCTCCTTTTGTTGTTGTCTTATTTGTCTTCTTTTGTTTTTGACTCTCTTAAATCAAATAACATTGAAGAACTCCATTGTGAATTATATTACACTTTGTTTGTGAATTGGTTAGTAATTCTCATTTATGAAATATGCAGAGCGAAAGTGATCGGGGTTGTGATTATTTTATGTGGGTTGACGAAGAAGCTATGCTCCCTGTGTCACAGTTTGATGCCCAAATAGCTGATCAGAAGAAAGGTTTTGAAACTGAAGTGGCAAAGTTGACGTTGCAAATTGCTGCTGAAAAGTACAAAAATAATAGCATTGAAAAAAACTTAAGGATGTCATTGGCCACTTGTTTGATCTTAGCTTTTTTGTTGTTGTCTTGTTTTGTTAATGATAGGGAGAAACGTCATTGCACTGTTAGTAGGGCAATGTTGCCGTGAGAGGGAGAAACCTATGTACGTTAAGGACTATTATTTAGTATGTTGTATTAAAGTGTGAAACCTATGTTAAAGTGCGAAACCTTGTTTCAATTTCCTAATATGACAATTTGATGAGTTTCAATTGTTTGTACATTTACCTATTCCAACCGAATTGCATTGATTGTGTTCTATAAAGTAGTGTTTACACCTAGTCTTGGTGTCATTGGTGTTTTCCTCGTGCAATTGTAGTTAAGAGCCTGTTCATGATATAATTTGATAAAAATGAATTTTCTATCAAAAATATAATGGTTTCATACACAAGGTACATGTTGTAAACATAAACCAAATATATAATACACATCCAAAATAACCAAATTGTAACGGCTACAAGGTTAATGTGTCTACCATCACCTATATACATATTACACATCCAAAATAACCAAATTGTAACGGCTACAAGGTTAATGTGTCTACCATCACCTATATACGTATTACACATCCAAAATAACCAAATTGTAACGGCTACAAGGTTAATGTGTCTACCATCACCTATATACATATTACACATCCAAAATAACCAAATTGTAACGGCTACAAGGTTAATCTGTCTACCATCACCTATATACATATTACACATCCAAAATAACCAAATTGTAACGGCTACAAGGTTAATCTGTCTACCATCACCTATATAGATATTACACATCCAAAATAACCAAATTGTAGCATTAACCATACATATATATATATATATATACACATCCACAACGATCAATGTGCGATGTTCGTAATCCATTTTCTTGGTGTCTAATATTTTTGCCAATCTGGCTTCTTCCTTTTTCTCTTGTTAGACTCCATGACTGCAATTGCCTTATCCACAGTCGGCACAATCGTTTTACCTCTTCTGGCAGGTGCTGATGTACATGCAGTAGTACGCCCCAAATGTTGTTGAGAATGCTGAGAAGATCCGCTTGGTAAAGGAGTCCCTTCTAGGTGCGATGTTCCATGTTCCTGCGTCGACAACTGTGGGCTCACATTTGGGGAACCAATAATAAAAAATAAAAAAATTCCCAAAATTGTAGATACGTTTAATACAAAATATATATATATATAGAAGACAAAAGACATTAACAAACAATTCAAAACACATACACACACACGCACGTTACCAAACAATTCAAAACACATACACACACATTATCAAACAATTCAAAACACATACACACACACGTTACCAAACAATTCAAAACACATACACACACATTATCAAACAATTCAAAACACATACACACATTAACAAACAATTGCACGACTCTCATACACCAAGATATGTGCTAGGGCTACATCTTTAAAATGCACAGATCCCATAAAGAAGTTCTCATATGTTTCAGTGCACCCTGCAGCAAGGATATTATAGCATCATTAGAGCTTTTATTGCCCTAAATATCATAAACTTAGACTTGAGAAAATTACAATTCCACAAAATTTTCAAAGTCAGGATGAAAGTCAACCCTTTAGAATGAATACCTACCATGCCACTAAAAAAGCCATATACACAGTCACAAAGACCTCTATACATAGAAAGGTCTTTTGAACATAATTTCACAAAAAAAAAAAAAAAAATCCTGCTTGTTCAGACAGGAACAGGCTCAGAAAGTAAGAAAAACAGATTTTAAACTCTCTACACACGCTTGTGTGCACAGATACATTTTGCATATTCATTGTTTTAGGAAGTAGAATAATTAAGATGCCACATTTCATTTCCCAAAAAACCAACGTGGCCAGCCAATCTGACTAGAAATGGGCCGAGACCAATCAGTTTCCAGCATAGGTGCGATTGGTGTTGGATGGGAAAATAGGAAACGGTACATGGTGGAATCGTAGGTTGGTTGGTGAGTGTCCAAAGCCCAACCGCTACTGATCCATCCAATGGTGATGGTATAGATATGTATTTTGCCCAAGCACATCGAGTTATAGTAAACAGAAAATAGCAACAGCTAAAGAGAAATTATGATTTTGATGTCCCACCAAAGACAGCCCAAAATTATGCTAAAGAGAAAAAAAAAACCACCAAAGCAACCCAAAACAGACACGGAACCCAAAAACCACAAAGAACCCTACACCCTCTTGCCTTTTCCACATCATAAACTGTAGGAGTGGTTCATGCAGTCCAACATAGACCTAATCAAAGTAAAATTACCTTATCTTTTGATTATGGAGTAATTGCGTTTCATTTTTTTTTTTTTTTTTCAATATACCATCAACGATGACATGTATATATATCATCTCTAAAATTCTCTTCATTGATATGCGGTTAATTGTTTTTAGATGCACCATCCACGACCACACCTTGTTGTCGTCGCAAATATATTGCTACGCAAATATATTGCTATTAGCGTTTCAATATATATATATATATATATATACATACATACACCATCAAGCAAGCAACACTCTTTCTTAACAGGTATATATATATATTGTGAATCCAAGAGCACCCCAACAAATTAAAAGATTTAAGGTCAGCTACTTGATTTCTATTCCTCATTCTACTCAAGCCTTAATCATACGGAAGCCCGAACAAAGAAAGGACCAAGAAAACAAAAAACAGATGGGGCATTCACAGGAATGGTCCTCCTTTTTCATGGGTTTGGGCTATTTTATACATCACCCTCAAAAGTACTAGACACACTTTCACATGGGACTAGCAAACCAAAGAGTACATTGTTGAATAGACAAGCTATTTAATGTCACACAGCATATGTTATATGGGAAACATGAATTAATCATCATCATAAACAATGATCAAGGTAATAATTCTATAAGTTCATAAAGTCAATGGCAATCCATAACCTTTGGTTTAGATCATATATCCGTGTCCACAAAATATGAACAGACAACTGGATTCTAACATAGAAGAATAGTAGACTCTCTCTAGTAATAACAAGTTTATTTCCAAAAATACCAAAATAAACACTTAGTGTGTGAAGTACTCACATTGACACTAGAAAGGCTCTGAGATTGTGTGGACTGTGTATGAGGAGGTCCGTATAACCTTACGGTATTGACAGTACCAGTACCCTGAAACGTTGTAACATTTCACAATATTAAATATTTGAAATAACATTTTATTATGTCATCCAAATGTAATATTATAATCATGTGCTCACAGTAGAATTGCCCTGAGACTGTGGGGTTTGATGTTGAGATGGCCCATATAATCTGACGGTGTGGACTGTACCCTGAAACTGACCTCTACCTCCACTCCTAGTCATAGGTCCACTAATATGCAGTCCAGTGGGCCCTCCCCTAGTTCTTGGTCCACCTCTGTGCAGCCCAGTAGGCCCTCCCCTAGTTCTTGGTCCACCTCTTTGCAAGTCCAGTAGACCCTTCTGGGGTAGGTTGAAACTGACCTCTACCTCTACCCCTACCCCTACCCCTAGTACTCCTTCTACCTCTAGAAGAAGCATCAGCATCTTGCGAAATCTGCAAATATGATGTCAACTTGGTAAATCAAATGTAATGAACTAATTATAATGAGTAATGACATTTAAACAGTTTATCACTTACTATTTCAGCATCTATGGTTGGCTGGGGAGTTGGGGTCTGATCATGTACACTTCGACCACTATCATCTTGTACCTATGATAATAAGCTTGTAAATTAATAACATCATACAATATATAATGAACAGGAGAAAATCCGCTTGACAAAAATTAAAAATTAATAATATATGTATGTAGTAACTCACCTCATTTTGTCTTCTACTACTGCTTCCTCTTCTATAATTCACTGCCTCTGTTCTGTTTCGTGGACATGTTCTGCTATTGTGTCCAACCCCTCTACATTTGCTGCATCTCATCCTCACTCCACCCTTCCTCATACGGTATTGATTAACCGGCTCTTCTGGACCCCTTGTCCTTACTTTTCTGGGCCTCCCTGGTTGTATTCTACTTATAGGGGGGTCCACTTTGTCGCAGTTAGTCTTCACCCATTGGTCCTCTCCAGGCATTGGATACACAATTTCATCATACGCCTTTTTATACATCTCAATGCTATACCAATCATCTACGTAATCCTCAGGGTTTGCATTAAAAAACCAAATTGCAGACATTGCATGTGCACAGGGAATTCCTGTCATGTCCCACTGTCTACACCCACAAGTTTTCCTCAACAAATTCACAACATATTGTTTATTATTGTGGGTTACTTCGTATAACCCATCCCCAGCATATGTGCTGTAGCAATGCCCAGCAACTTGTCCAATTTCGTCCAATTTGGCAACAACCCTTGGACATAGCGTACCAGTCATGGTGCGGATGCCATCCCTCTTCGTTTGATATCTCTTCATCAACTTCTTCCTTATGAATTCCAGCATGGATATGATCGGCAGGTCACGCGCATTCAGGATGTAAGCATTGAAGCACTCACAGAGGTTGTTGACAAGTAGATCACACCTTGGGAATGTATTGAACCAAGCCCTGGACCATGAGCTTGGGTCAACATTTGACAAGTAGTTGTGTGCATCCTCGCTTATATGCTTCAATTCATCCATTGCCTTATAGAATTCAGCTTCAGTGTATGCAGCAGCCGCAGCCCATAACTTGTCTTTCAATGCAAGACCACGATGCCCTGCGTCTCTGAAGTTGGCATACAAATGCCTCACACAAAACCGATGGTCACCCCCGGGAAGCACCACGTCAAACGCTGGTTGTAGCCCCTACAACCACAATGAATAATAAACAACACTTTGTTATCTTTTAACAAAAACAATGAAAAACAAAAAAGGAATAAACTTAATGAACTCATAATATAGTTACCTTTTGACGATCAGAAATAAATGTCCATCCTTGTGCAGGAGGGGTGCCAAGATCTGAGAGCAATGTCTCAAGAAACCATATCCAACTGTCTTTGGTTTCTGCCTCAACAACTGCAAGAGCCACTGGGTAAATGTTATTATTGCCATCCCTCGAAATGGCTGACAAAAGCTGTCCCTTATAAGTTCCCTTCAAAAAGCACCCATCCAACCCAATGATAGGCCTACAACCAGCTCGAAAACCTTTCTTCATGGCAGCCAATGAGAAATACAACCTTTGGAAACATGATGGGTAGTCAAGTAAAGGTCTCTCAACCTTCATCATCACACAACTACCCCGATTCGTTTGTCTAACGGTTTCACAATAATCCCACAGCTTATTGTATTGCAGCTTTACTTTGCCCTGCAGCATTTCCTTTGCAATTCTCCTAGCCCTATACAATTGACAATTATTAACATCAACACCCCATTTGTCTTTCACTTCCCCAAGAATTGCCTTCAACGGCATGTTAGGTTGCACTCTAAACTTGTCAATAAGTTTATCAGCAATCCATGCAGATTTCACAGTCGAATTCCTATGCTGCCTTGTACAAGTGTGCTTGTCTTGTATCGATATAATTTCAAATGATTCTTGATCCTTGGATTTACGGCCATAAACCCGATACCTACAACGTGGATCTCTGCATACGACAATACATTTGGCTAGGTAATTTTTTTTAAACCTTACATCCTTCCCCTTCTTCAAATTGTTCTCCCTAATTGCTTCTCTAAACACTTTGATTGAGGGAAATAGCTGCCCATTACTCAACTGTGGATTCGACATGTCAGTCGGTTGAAACTCTGTTCGCCTAGTAACAAATCTGGAAACAGATGAAACCTCATTCTCCTCGTCACTTCTAGGAGGGGATACAAGAATGTCACTTCTAGCCATGTCAGAGTTTGCCTCATCACCATCAACCTCATCACCATAGCACTGACCCCCTCCACTACCTTTTTTACCTACCCTTGCATTTGCATTTTCATTATCATCCTCCGCCGCCTCATCACTCTCCCCCTCCTCATCATTATCCTCATCCCTATCCTCATCCCCCTCCTCATCATTATCCTCATCACCATCCTCACCCTCATTACCCTCCCCATCACCCTCGTCATTACCCTCAACACCACCCTCCTCAACATTTCCTCCTGCCGTGGATGGCCCAGGTAGATTGCTATCTTCATCAAACAAGTCCGGTTCGAATACTTCTTCCCAATAAGGATCATCTCGATCAATCCTACTATTTTCACAATGTTCACCATCACCATCATCATTATCGTCATCATCTTCATCGTCATTAACTGCAGGCTCATCAAATGAAACAAGATACAACTCAATAACCGGTACCCCTTTATGTGCAGCAACCATTTCCAAGACGTTATGATCCGATGAAATTAATTTCAAACCCCCTTGAAGAGTACAACCTGGTTGTAAGTAATACACTAGATCCCCTGACTTGTATCCATAGTTTTTTACTATACCCTCAATCTCAAAAAATGACAACTTGTCCTCATCGTACGTCTCATCATGCACATCTACCTCACCCCCCACATATGTGCACGTAAACCCCCTATTAATCTTACCACCGTAATGCACCTCGAACACAAGATCTCGTATAGTCATCCTAAACAATAAAAGAAGTAAAGAAAATTAACAACTCAATAAAATATTAAAAAAAAAAATTACTAATAGAAATTCAAGTTTATGTAAATATCAACTACTATTAAGTACAATTTAACTTTAACTAATTTAAAGTCACTTCACAGGAAAATAAAAATAATAATAATAATTAACGTTAAATTGTACAAGGCATGCAATCTAAAGTAAGGGAACATATCGGAAACAAATCTAGACACTATATGGTCATTAATTATGCACACCCAATTATAAAGGCACATGAAGCTTCATATGATCATATGAGTATTTTATATGACATTATTATATATGGCCACGTCACCCATTGCGGATGGAGGTTGGAAATAGTGATGGATGTAGGGTTACTCGACACTATAAAATTATCATGATTGTATATGTGCGATAAAAAAATAATTCAAGAATATATATTTACGTTACTAGAGTAAAAATGAAGTAAGTGCTATACATATTCTTTTTTCCAATCTAACTTTATTTATGTTACAAAATGACCACACAATTTTGTAACTTTAACTGATTTTTTTTTTTCCAATAAATAAATATGCAAGCTTCCCTTACACAAATTAAAAATTAAAAAATTTTCTGCTTATAAATAAAATGATGCATGCTACAGTTTGAGTAATTATCGTTAATAATTTACATGAAAGTTCCTCATTTGGGAACTAAATTATCGTTAATAATACATTTCCCTTTATTTATGTTACAAGTTTCTAATGAAATGAAATGAATAAACAAAGTTAAGGCCATTTTTCTATCATTGATCGAGATAAAGGGAAATGTATGAGTAATTTAGATTCTAAGGAAGTCTACCTCTAGCTTGTCTACTTTTGCTTTATGGTCATCCGGAAGCAGCAGGACTTCATCACTCAACTGGATGCACTCAGCAACATTTTCAGGGGAGACAAAGTCCAATACCACATGGACGCAAGACTGCAGATGAAAATAAATGTAATATATGAGATTATGGTGGGGCATCATAAATAATCTCTCTTTCTAAATTCAACCAAGAAACTGAAAAATATTCAAGTTTCAGATCAACTAATCAGTTATCACAATATGCCAAAGGCCTAAAAGTCGAGAATCAAAATCAGAATAAACAGACATCATTTATCAATCAGATATTTACTCAAATGTGAGACTTTAATTAAAAGACAAAACAAATATCCTGTTGAGCCAAAAAAAATTACATGAAAGTTCCTCATTTGGGAGTGCATTTTAAATAAAATGGCGTTATGTAGCATACAAAAATCATAATTCGACACCCAAGCCGTAGGTTGAAAGAAGCAAGGTGGGTGCTCTACATTTGGACAATTTCATTTCTTTTTTGTTAATTTTCGGTCACCTTATGATGTATTGCTTGTCATGGTTTGTTCAGATTTTTCTTCTTTCTCTTCCTTTACAGCAGACAATAAAGGGGACCACATGTGACATGCATTACAACAAGGGGGACCACAGAACAAAGGGAAGGCAGAATGCAAAATTTTAAACCAATAAGCAGACAATATACACAGCAACCAATAACTTTCAATTTTTAACCAAAAAAAAAATTTATACTAAAAACAACGGCTGTGCTGCAGACAAGGCAGACAAGACAAAAATATTCTAAACATAGGGACCCATATCACTTTTGGACACTATAAAGCGAATTCTCCTTCACACTTAATCAGAACATCAATACATATACAAAACAACCAAACCCATTCTCCACAAAATGTTCTGCAAAACAACCAAACCCATTCTCCAGAAAAATCTTCCACAAACAAACCAAACCCATTCTCCACAAAATCTTCAACAAAACAACCAAACCCATAGGAAAAACTCAATCGGGAAAGTGGGCTACCTTCGGGATGACGGGACCGGATGCGTGAATGGGACTGCGACGACCGGCCGGAACCGTGCGCGGGGCTGGGTGGGGGCTGCGTGACCGGGGGATGGCTACGATCGGGCGGCGCCGCGTGCGAGGGGGGCTGCGTGACCGGGGGATGGCTACGATCGGGCGGCGCACCGTGCGGTGGGGCTGCGTGAACGGGGAAGCCGAGAATCGGGCGGGGGGATGGGTGAACCAGGGGAACGGGTGAGATGCGTGAGCGTGAGCGTGAGCGTGAAGGAGAAGGAGGCCAAACTGTTACCTATTAACCCTAAGCAAAACGGCGCCGTTTTGCTTAGGGTTCCCTAACCATAAGCAAAACGGCGCCGTTTTGCTCC